>NC_046665.1:98537567-98556859 GCF_010883055.1 Belonocnema kinseyi | reverse complement strand
AAGGTTTCTAAAAAAGAAAAATAATTTACATGAGTAGAGATACAAACCTGGTGAGTAAAAAACAGAACTAGCTAACAAAAATGTTTGTTTTAAAGTCAGGGAATTTTATTGGTAAGGAAAAAGTCAATAATTTAAAGAACAAAAATTGTGCAAAAGTTAGAGAATTTCTATTACTTTAAATTGTCAAGTAGAATAAATTTAATTCATTTTCAAAATTAATTTGAAATTATTTTATTTCGTTTATAAAAGATTCTAATAGGTTAAAAGTGTTAAAGGTTCAAGATTCTGGTTTTTGAATATTAATATGGTCAGGGAAAATTAAAACTTAGTCAGTGGGAAACTATTTATTGGTAAATTTATTATTTGTTTGAAAATTCTACAATTTTGCTCAACAGTCATATTTTTTTGTTGAAAATTCAATTTTTGTGTTGAAAATTCCTCTTTTTAGTTGAAAAATTCATCTAATTTCTTAGAAAATCGATTATTTATTAAAACTCATATTTTGATGCTAATAAATCAAAGTAAAATCTTTTTTGGTTGAGAATGCAGCTATTTTTTTAACATTTTTATTTCAATTTTAAAAATTCATCTATTTTAACAGGAATTACATATTTTTTCGATAAAAATACAAAGGTTTTATTTAAAATTTAACAATTTTGTTGAAAAGTTATTTTTCTGTTTTGTTAAAAATTTAACTGTTTTGTTGAAACTCAATATTTTCCTAAAATATAATTTTCAACCAAATGGTGAAATTATAAAAAATTAAACTTTAACCAAATCGTTGAATTTTGAAGTCAAAAAGACGAATTCTTAAAAAGACAGTTAAATTATCAACCTGAAAAGTTTAATTTGCAACTAAATTTTTTCCAACTAAATAGTTATATTCATAACAGATTAGTTAAAATTTTTATCAAAAGAGATGATGCTTCCGTAAAATAGTATAAATATAACCAAAATTTTGAATTTTTAGTACAAAAAAAAAATTTTCGGAAAATATTTGAGTTTTTTATACGAAAAAACTTCATTTTCTACGAAAAAGAATTTTCAACAAAACAGTTTAATTTCCGAAAACCAGAGAATACTTATAAAACAACTAAATTTGTCAACCACATTTTATAATTTTTAAATAAAAGAGATTAAATTATAGCAAAAAACAGTTAAATTAAAAAAAATAGGTCTAATTTTAATTAAAAAAGAGGAGTTTCCAACAAAATAGTTGAACTTTTAACCAAATAGTGAAATTTGAAACAATTTTATTAAAAAGTTTTTTTGTTTTGTTAAAAATTCAACTGTTTCCTTAAAAATCCATATTTTTGATAGAAAATTCAACATAATTGACATGTTTTACTAAAAATGTAATCTTTTTTGGATAAAAATGCTACTGTTTACTGGAAAATTCTTCTTCTCTCTGTTTGAAGATTCATCTTTTTTTTTATTTTGGTCAAACTACTTTATTAAGAAATCATTTTTTGTGTGCAACTTTCCTATTTGAGTCAAATAACATTTCTTTAGTTAAAGATTGAACTATTTTGCATAAAATTAATTTTTTGCTGAAAATTCATATTTGTTGGTTTAAAATTCGATTTTTTTACGAAAATTTTTATTCTTATTTTAAAAATTCATCTAGCTTACTAGAAATTGTATCTTTGTTAGATAGTCGTTTGAGATTCTGGTCTTTGAATATTAATGTGGTTAGGGAAAATAAAAAATTAGTCACTGGGAAACTTTTTAGTTGTAAATTATATTATTTGTTTGAAAATTCTACGATTCTGTTGAAAAGTCATCTTCTTTTGTTAAAAATTCAACTGTTTTGTGGACAAACCATATTTTTTTGTAGAAAATACAACCATTCTCGTAGGGAATTTCTTTCTCATTTAAAACTCATATTTATTTGGATAAAAATGCAACTGTTTGTATAAAAATTTTACAACATTTTCAAAAAAGTTCTCGTTTTTTATAAAAAACTCAACTATTTTGTTGAAACATTTTCTTTATGGGTTGAAAATTCAAGTATTATCTTCGCAACAAATTTAATTCTAGCTTAAAACTCATATTTTCATGTTAAAATGTCGAAATAAAATATTTTTCGGATGAAAATTCAATTTTTTCTCAAATTCTTAATTTTTACGTGAAAATTAATGTGTTTCAACTTTCAATCTTTCTTGGATAAAAATGTCTCTATTTTTTTGAAAATGATTCTTCTCTCAATTTGAGGATTCAACAGATTTCTTTTTTTTTTTTAAATTTTGGTTGAACCACTTTATTAAGAAATCATTTTTTTTGTGCAACATTCATATTTTAGTTCAAATGTATAATATCTACAAGTTTGATATTAAAATTAATGAACCGAAAGAATTTTTGAACCTCTTGAAATTTTCAGTTATAGTAACTGAAAACTGATAAATCGAAACAGAATTTTCTGAAACACGTGACTAGAGTTTTATGGAGTTACTGTTGCTGAAATTTCTATTACAGTTTAGGAAATTTTAGAACCGGTTTTTGCATAAAGATTTATTGACGCGTATCTGAAAATTCCTACAGAAATTTCTTCTGTTTTTTCGACCCCTTCTTTACCAACTTTTCTTTAAAATTTAGCTCGCAATAAGAATCAAATAAGAAAGTCGACAGGTCGGAAAGTAAATAATTCCGGCACGTGTCATATTTTTCGCCTGCGGACAAGGTGGGCCACAGGGGTGAAATAAAGAAAGAAGAACGACGCTAGAAAGAGGAGGATAAAAATTGAGTGTTTGCGGTGTAACGTAAAACCTCGAACCGCAACTACAGACAACTCTGTTTGCTGTAGCGCCACCACGATCCTCCATTTTTCAAGCCCCTCATTGATATAATATATTATTAATGCCTCGGGTGCCGGGACTCGGCACGCTTCGAGACTGCAAATATTGAAGGATATTTCGAGGTTGAAGCTTGCGTGGGTGCCGTCGAGTGTCGTTGAAAACAATATTGAATATCAGATCTTCAGTCCTGAGATACCATTTAAGGAAAACGTTTTTTTAGCTCATCTATCTTAAATATCAAAATGGAGGTAAACTCTCAAATATCAAATGGAGGTAAACTTTCCCACGGAAAGTTTACCTTACTTTGAATTCATCAGGTTGGTTGATAATTTGGAATAAAGAGCAGGGTAAACACGGGGTGGGTACTGCAACCTAAGGTAAACTTTCCCGCGGAAACCTTGCCTCAGATTGAATTAAACAGCTTGATTGATAATTGAGATTAATCAGCAAGGTAAACACGAGGCGAATACTGCAATCTGAGGTAAACTTTCTGTGGTCTGGATGCACGGAAAGTTTACCTCAGTATGGATTAATCAGCTGACGTTACTTTTTTGTGAAATATTCTTTTGCAACGGTAAAGTTCAGTGGTAACTTAGTTAGAAAGCCTCTTTCAAATCTCATATTTCACACTCTTACCCGCATTCCCCTATTTTTTTTAAAGAATTTCTCTTTTTCTTCTCATTTAAAAAAAAAACTTCTATTTCTCGTTTTATTTTTCGTTTAAATTCAAACTTAATTATCAGGTCGAAATTTAAATATTTGCCGGATAAAAATTTAATTACTTTGTTGAAAATGAATTTTTTTGGTTAAGATGTCATATTTTTCGATCAAAAATTGAACAAATTTAGAGAATTATTTTGAAAATTTATTTTGTTGTTTTTGAAGATTCATCTCTTTAGAGGCAAATTTAACAATTGCATTTCTGGTTGAAATTGCAGCTTTTTAGTTAAAAATTCAACTATTTGGTTGAAAATGCATATATTTTTTTGAAAATTGGCCTTTTTGATACAAACTCAATCTTTTTGGCTCCAAATTAATCTTCTTCGTTGAAAATTCTATTACTCAGTTGAATTAATTTTTCATACAAAGATCAATCATCTTAATTGAAAATTCATCTCTTCAGTTGAAAATTTAACTATTTCGTTAAAAATTCGTTTAAAGTTGAACTCTTATTTGAAATAGTTTTTTATGAATTATCAGTTTAGTTGAAAATTTAACCATTTTGTTGAAAATTCGATTGTATTGGTTATGAGATAATTTTTTTAAACTATAAATATAACTATTCTATTTTTGTTTGACAATTGATATTTTAATTGAAAATTCACGTATTTTGTTAAAAATTTAACTTCTGGGTTAAAAATTGAACTGTTTAAATGAAAATTTAAACATTTGGTAGAAAATTATTTTTTTTTGTTGGAAATTAATATTTTCAGTTTGAAAATTTAACGGTTATGTTGAAAATTCGTCTTTTTGGGTTGAATATTAATATTTTTTGTTTAAAATTAATCTATTCTATTTATCTGTATTTCGTTATAAAATTCGTCTCTTTTGGTTGAATTTTGAATTCAGCTGGTTGAAAATTCTTTTTTTTTTTTAATAAATATTATTTTTCTTGGACAAAAATATTTAAATATTCCATTTTTAGTTAATAACTTATCTTTTTAGTTAAAATTCAAATATATATTTTTTAATTTATTCTAATTGATTGAAAATAAATATTCTTGTTTAAAACTCATTTTTTTGGCTATCAAATTTAACGTTTTTTAAAACCTTTGACATTTTAGTTTGAAAACTTAACTCTTATGTTTTTAATGCGCCTTTTTCTGTAGAAAATTAATCTTCTTGATTGGAAGTTTAAATATTTGTTTAAAATTTCCAATAATTTTGTGAAAATTCAATTATGTTCTTTAAGATTTAAATATTTTGTTAAAAGTAAACTTTTTTGGTCCAAAATTCAACTTTTTCGTTAAAAATTCGTCCTTGTGAGTTGAAAATTCATCTTTATTGGTTGAAAATTAATTTTCCTTTCTCTTTATTTCAAACTAAAATCTTGTTCGGTTTAAATACCAACTATTACATTTTTCGTTCTGAATTGATATTTTTTGGTATAAAATGAATATTTTTAGCAGAAACTTTACCTCTTTTCTTTCAAATTAATTTTTTATCCTTAAATTAAACTCTCACATTTTTAGTTGAAATTGAACCTGTTTAGTGCTGCACTTTCAACTATTTTGATGAAAGTTCAACTACTTTCTTAAAACCTCATTTCTGCTTCGAAAATCGAATTGTTGAATATTCGTCCTCTTGGATCGGAAATTCATCTTTTAGGGTCAAGCCATTTTTTTTTTAGTTAGAAATTCCTCATTCTTACTTCAAAATTGATTTTTTTATTGCAAATTCCACTGTCTTTTAAAAAAATCGTCTTTTTGATTGCAGATTTTTCTATTCCTCTAAAAGTTCAACTATTTAGTTAAAAAATCGTCTTTTTGTTTTAAAAATCATCTCTTCTGGTAGAAATTACATATTTTTTAATATATTGCAGTTTTTCTAATTAATATTTGGAAGATGTAATTACCATTTAAAGATTTTAACTTCCGAGTTTTTAACGATCCACTCACGGATGGTGGTGTTCCCGGTTCAAATCCTGTCTAAGGCAGATTTTTTCTTCAAAAATAATTTGGCCGAAATAATTATTTGAACATTAAAATTTTTACAAATCAATAATACAATTTGTTTATAATAATTACGATTTGACTAAAATTTGTTACAATTTGGCTTAAATTATTACAACAACCCTCAGAAGTCGCCAATTCCGAGTCCCAAACCTGGAACAACAAAAAAAGCCCAAAAATTAAAATTTCCCATAATTAAAATACTCCTCAGCATCGAAAATAAAAAAAGTCTAAAAAACGAGTTCTGCTACGAAGAAACTCAAGATCGCAGTGGCTCAGATTGGTAAGCGATGCAGAGATACGATCTAATGAAATAATGGGCCGGTGTACAAAAGTCGAGGAGGGTGGAGGCGAAGGGTTTAATAAGTCTCAGCTCATGAGAGGGGGCCCCTCTCATGAGCTGTTTTTCCTTGAACGAGAATCGAATATAAAGACACAAATAAAGGCCCCCATATATGCAAACGGGGGTGGAATATCGCGATCCTTTTTGGCAAGTACATAAGCCAGGGAGGGAGTTATAAAGTTCCCTCGCCATCGCGAAAAGTTTGGCAAGTTCCTTATGCAAGAGCAGTTCCAGCCACTCGTCGTCCCGTCGGCCTAATGGGGTGGAAAATTATTATGATGAAATCTGCCGCCCCAACCCTCTCGTGTAACCGAACCCAAGTTAACCCACACCCCCGAGAGCCTTATAGTCCAGGGGGTTGTTTGCGATTACGGGATTGGAATCTTCCTTCAAAATTTTATACGTCTCTCTCTCTCTCTCTTCTGGCCTTTTCATCCCTCCTATACACCTACCCTCATAAATTCTTAGCACCTTGCTTCAAAGTCCGAAACCGATTCCAGATTCCAATCGAATTTTTTAAATTGATTAGATGTTTATTGTAATAGAGAAACGTAGAGTAAATGATTCTTATTAATCATTCTAGAAGATCGGTCTTTCTGAATATGGGTTTAAAAACTTTCTGAATCTGGGTTTAAAAGTTTTTGAATCTGGGTTTAACATATTTCTTTCTCAATCTGGGTTTAAATTATTTGCTTCTACATCTAGGATTAAAACATTTCTTTCCGAATCTGTGTTTAAAATATTTCTTTCTGAATCTGGGTTAAAAAGCTTTGTTTCTGAATCTGGGTTTAAAAGATTTGTTTCTGCATCTGAGCTTAAAATGTTTCTTTCTAAATCTATGTTGAAAAGATTTGTTTCTGCATTTGGGTTTAAAATATTTCTTTCTGAATTTGGGTTTCAATGATTTCTTTCCGAATCTGGGTTTAAAATATTTCTTTCTGAATCTGAGTTTCAAATATTTATTTCTGCATCTGGGTTTTAAATATTTCTTTCTGCATCTGGTTTTTAATTATTTCTTTCCTAATCTGGGTTTAAAGTATTCCTTTCTGAACTTTTAAACTTGTTAACTTAAATTAATTACACATGAGAGAAGTTTATAATTTGCATTCATATAAAACAGTTTATATTTGAATCTGAAATTATTCATTTATAAATAATTCAGACTTCGTAGCCCAAAATGCACTCAAAACAGGCGAAATAGGGTGATTTTTCACGAAAACATACAGAAAATAGGGTAATAAATTCTTTTAAATAAAATAAATATAAACAAAAAATTGGATTTAATAAATAACTTTGTAAATTCTTAAGAGAAAAAGTTAAATTTTTAAGATAAAAAGTTTATTAAACCACAAAGATTAATTTTCAATCAAATAGTTAAAATAGTAGAATTTTTAAGTCAAAAGGAGGAATTCTTTCAAGGATAGTTAAATGATCAACCTGAAAAGTTCAATTTTAACCTAAATTTCTGTTTCAACGAAATAGTTCAATTCAGAACCAAAGAGTTACAATTTTTAATAAAAAGAGACGATTTTTCAATAGAATAGTTGAAATTTAACAAAAATTTAACAAAAAGAAATTTTCAACAAAGCCATTAAATTTCCGAACGACAAAAATGTAATTTAAAATAATTGAATTTTCAATCTAATGGTTGAATTTTGAAATATATAGGAGTTTAAACTTTAACAAAAAGAGTTGAATTTATAGAAAAATAGCTGGAATGTCAATAAAAAGAGAACAATTTTCACCCATATAGTTGAACTTTTAGTTGAATAGTGAAATCTTCAACCAAAAAGACGCATTTTTTAGAACAGTGTTAATATATTTCAACAAAAAAGTTAATAATCAACCAAAAAAGATAACTTTTCTACCATGAAAGAGGAATTTTTAATCCAAAAGAATTAATTTTTCATCCAAAATGGAAAATTTTAAACAAAATAGTACGATTTTCGACCAAAAAAGATGACTTTTTAACTAAGTTGTTGAATTTTTAACAAGTTAATTAAATTTCATTCTTCGCAATTGAAAATTATCTTAATTGATAAAAATTTATCATTGCTGGTATAAAAGTCAACTGTTTACTAAAACACACGATTTTTTATTTATTTATCTTTCTTGGTTCAAAATTCATGTATCTCTGTTGAAAATTAAATTTCTTGTTGACTATTTGGTTCAAATTTGAACTATTTTGTTAAAAGTTTAATTAATTTGTCAAAAACTTAAAAATTTTGTTCTAAAACTCATCTTTTTTGTTTAAAAATGAACTTTTTTGTTGAAAATTCAACTGTTTTCTAAAAAAGTCGTCTTTTTTACTTAAAAATTTAACAATTTAGTTAAAATTTTAACTATTTTGTTAAAAATTAAATTTTTTATTTTTAAAAATGCAGCTACTTGGTTAAAAATTAAAGTATTTATAAAAATAGTTACTAAAAATTATTTTTAGAAACTATTATTACTATTTTCTAAAAATTGGTCCTTTTAGATTGAAAATCTTTCGGCTTAAGAATTTAACTATTCGATTAAAAGTTCAACTATTTGATTAAAAATTCATTTGTTTATGTTGAAAATTCAACTATTTAGCTACGAATTCGTCTCTTTGAATTAAAAATTGATCTTTCATCATAGAAGCGTCAGCTTTTTTGGTTAAAAAATCCATGTTTCTTCGTTAAAAATTAACATTTTTGTGGAAAATTCCACTTTTTTCCAAAAAAGAAAAAAATAATAATCTGTAGGACTTGAAGATTGAACTATTTTGTTAAATGTTTAAATAGTTTTTTGAATATTTATTTGTTTATGTTAAAAATTCCATTATTTGATTAAAAATATAACTATTTATCATAATACTTTTTAAAATTATTATTATGAATTATTACTACTAGTCACTAAAAATTCGTCATGTTGGATTTAAAATGGATCTTCGATGATAAAAAAATGATCATTATTCGTTACAAAATTCAAGTATCTTGTTTTAAAACTAACTTTTCGGTTAAAAATTCAACTTTCTAATGGCTTCTAAAAAATTGTATTTTTGGCTTGAAAATTGAATTATTCGACTAAATATTGAATTATTTTCTAAAATTTTAATAATTTAATTGAAAATTCAACTATTTTGTTAAAAAATCGTCCTCTTGGATTAAACATTGATTTTTAATTTAATTAACCTTTGTTTAATACATTCTTTGAGAAAAAAATTAATTCTTTTTTCTAATTTTTGTAAATATTGTCAAAAAGAAGTAACATAAATGAAACAAAAAGTTAAAAACAATTAAATAAATATTTGCAAAGATATTATACAGGGAAAGAAAAATGGCCGTTATACCAAGAAATACACATATACTTATATGATGATATTATGTGATTTATGTAGAGATTGGTACACTCCAGAGGTGTTTACACATTGATTTATAATAGGTATTAATTCTTTCATATAGGCAGTGGAATAACTTAATTATAATTATAGCAGCCTGTTGTGATAACGAAGCTGTAAAACGGTTGTTACTTAATTATTGTGAGTATATCTGCCACGCATGTGGGGCTTCCGTTTCCTCTCTTTGCCTATATAACTTGATACGGATACGGAGCTATTGTGTCATCGTGTGAGTATGATAGCATGATAGTATGATAGTATGATAATACGATACTCTTCCCCGCCTTATTCATCGACCCTTCGTATCTTTAATGCCTACCCTAGCGTTCTTATTCCTTCCCCCTTTCGTCCTATAAATAAATTTAATATTGTTCTTACATTCTTGATTGCGCAACCAATCGCCTTAGCACATCGATATACCTCGTGATCATCGAAGGACGTCCCGTCAATGCTTCCCCTGTGAATATATTTTTCACTTCTTTGAACTCACCGCGCCGTAAATCTTCCTTCCTTTTTTTCCAAACAATTTTCCATTCTACTCAATATTTTTATTTGACTTTATTATATTTTCACAATTCTTGGGGGCCGTCTATCAATTACGTTACTAATTTGAGAGAGGGGACGGGTCGCGAATTTTGCGAAAGATTAGTTGCCACACAGGGGTAAAGTTCAAAAATAACTCAGTAAGTTTAAGAATCATTTTGATATTTTAAGGAAGGGGTAAAGGGGATGTGGGATGTGGGATCTGGGGTGCGAGATCTGGGTTGTGAAATTTGGGATGTAGTATCTGGGATGTGGGATCTGGGATGTGCAATGTATAATGCGGGATCTGGGATGCGATATGTGGGTTGTGAGATTTAGGATCTGGGATATGTAATGTGGGATGTGAGATCTGGAATGCGATATCTGGATTGTGGGATGTGGGATTTGAGATGTAGTATCTGGGATGTAGAAAGAGGGTTTTGGGATGCATAAGCTTGGATGTAGAAAGTGGGATGTGGGGTCTAGGATCTGAGATGTGAGATCTAGGATGTAGAATCTGGGATGTGAAAAGTGGGATGCGGGATCTAGGATCTGGTATGAGAAATCTGGGATGTAGGATCTGGGATGTGGAAAGTAGGATGTGGTATCTAGGATCTGGGATGTACAATGTTGAATATGGGATCTGGGATGCGAGATGAAGGTTGTGAGATGTGGAATCTCGGATATAAGATGTGGGATCTGGGATATGTAATGTGGGATGGGAGATCTGGAATTCGATACCTGGGTTGTGGGTTGTGGGATTTGGAATGTAGTATCTTGGATTTGGAAATTGGGATGTGGGATCTGAAATCTGGGATGTAAGATCTGGGATGTGCAATGTGGAATATTGGATCTGGGATGTGAGATCTGGGTTGTATGATGGGAAATCTGGGATGTCAGATGTAGGATCTGGGATATGTAATGTGGGATGTGAGATCTGGAATGCGATATCTGGATTGTGGGATGTGGGATTTGAGATGTAGTATCTGGGATCTAGAAAGAGGGTTTTGGGATGCATAAGCTTGGATGTAGAAAGTGGGATGTGGGATCTAGGATCTGAGATGTGAGATCTAGGATGTAGAATCTGGGATGTAGGATCTGGGATGTGGAAAGTGGGATGTGGTATCTAGGATCTGGGATGTACAATGTTGAATACCTGGGTTGTGGGTTGTGGGATTTGGAATGTAGTATCTTGGATTTGGAAATTGGGATGTGGGATCTGAGATCTGGGATCTGAGATCTGGGATGTAAGATCTGGGATGTGCAATGTGGAATATTGGATCTGGGATGTGAGATCTGGGTTGTATGATGGGAAATCTGGGATGTCAGATGTAGGATCTGGGATATGTAATGTGAGATGTGAGATCTGGGATGTGAGATCTTGGATGTGGGATGTGGGATGTGCAATGTGGAATGTAGAATGTGAGATTTGGGATGTAGTATCTGGGGTGTGGAAAGTGGGATGAGTGATCTGAAATGTAGGATCTGGAATGCACGATCCAGGATGTGCAATGTTGATTGTGGGATGTAGGATCTGGGAAGTGGGATGTGAGATCTAGTTTGTGGGATGTGAGATCTAGAATGTGGGATGTCATATGTGGGATTTAGGATGCGAGATCTGGTTTGTGGGATGTGGGATGTAGATTCTGGAATGTGTAATATGAGATGTGAAACCTGGAAGGCGAGATCTAGTTTATGGGATGTGGGATTTATGATGTGGGATGTGGAAAGTGGGATGTGGGATCTGCGATCTGGGATGCGAGATCTGGGATCTGTGGTGTGGGATGAAGGATCTGAGATGTGCAATGTGAAAAGTGGGATGTGGGATCTGGAATTTGGAATGTGGGATATGTGATGTAACACGTGGAAGAAAATCCTCCCTTTTTCGTTGATAAATCTACTAATTTATTTTTGGCTCAGAATGCATCACGTCTAGTTAAAAATTCAACTATTTGGTGAAAAAATCAACTATTTTGTTAATTAATTTTTTTTTTTAAATAAGCTACTTATTTAAAAACTTAACGATTTGATAGAAAGTTAATTTTTTATTGAAAATTTAAATCTTTTGTAGAAAAATTGTATTTCTTGATAGAAAATTAATATTTTTTGTTAGTGATTCGTCTTTTTGAGTTAAATTTAACTGGCTGAAATTTTTGTTGTCGTAAAAATTAATTTTTTTGAGCAGAATATTTTACTATTCCGCTGTTTGTTCACAACTTATCTTTCCTAGTTAAAATTGAACTATTTGATGGAAAATTCATCCTAATTGATGAACATAAACTATCTTGTTGAAAATTCATATTTTTGGTTAAGGATTTAATTTTTTTTAAATGCATCTATTTGATTGAAAATTAATTTTTGTTGGTAAAAAATTAATCTTGTTGTTTAAAAAATCAACTATTTGATCAAAATTAAATTATTTAGTTGAATGTTTAAATTTTTTTGTTAAAAATTCATCATTTTATTCCAAAATAAATTTCTTTGCTTGAAAATTTAAATATTTTCTTGAAAATTTGTTTCTTTTTTGGTTAAAATTTTTTCAATTCAACATGTAACCATTCCATTTTTGAGTTAAAATAAAGTCTAGTTTCAAATTCAGCGTTCTAATTAAAAATAGTAACCAGCAACCATATCTCACTGGATAAACAGTTGTCCCTACTAAAAAAATGTCATTTACCCTATTATTTTAGCAGTCAGAAAAAATATTATTTTTTATTAGTCTTTGAATTTCATATTTTGAATCGATAATTGAAAATCAGGGCTCTTAACCTTTAAGTGTGTCCATGCGGTCTCACATACCGCATGGCGAATTTAGTGCAAAACTGAAATCCCGTCGGGCTATGCCTTTTTGGCTTAAAATGTAAATATTTCTTTAAAAGATGACCAAATTTTGAAGATATTTAAAATGTAATCTTAAACTAGTTAGACTTTTATGTATGTCCGACTTGTTATATATTTTCAGATTTTCTTTTTTTTTTAAGGAACTAGAAATTCCCAGAGCACATTGCATTTTTTAAACTTTGCGGTTTTTGCCACCCTGATGACTATATCCTTTTATTGTACGGTCCGAAAAGAAAATTCTACTTTATTACTGGTTGGTTTTGAGTATTGGAACCAATAATTGCCAAGCAGGATTCTTAACCATCAAGTCTGGCCGTGCGGTCTCACAGACCGCACGGCCATTTTAATACATAATTGACGTCGCGTCGCTAATTAAAGGTTAAGATGGGGCGCCAGATGACTGCAGAGTCTGATTGACGTGAAGGAGGAGGTACGAGGAGCGAATGATACTGCGATCGCTAGACTAGAGTACATGAGTAGTTGTAGGGCGGGCCGGGCTGCGCGATGAATTACGACCGTTGGGCCGAGCGACCTAGCTACAGCACTAAAATCCCGACTGATATATTATTACGTATTATTGCTCCTGTTCGGTTATTTATACCCATATAACATAATGCCTCGCGAGATCCCGAGAAGTCGGCCTGATACGTTACCGCGATTCCCTCGGGACCGGGACCTTGCGTCTCCCTTATCGGTCATAACTTCCATTGAAAACTGCGCTGTCCGTACAAGTCTCTTCCTTTCCCCATATTGCACTCTATCGGCTATCCGTCCCCAAATCTCCAACGACACGTCACAATCTACAAATTCCACATTCCCCCAGAAGAAAATTCAATTCTTTATTCCCTCTTTCACTGAAAAAGAAATTGTTAGATGGGCCAAATATTCAATTGTAATGTATGGTGCTGCTATATTTTGTTAGTTGGGATGACCATTTACTTAGTTGAGGGTACTAACTGAATAGTCTTTGCAACTAATGGAAGTGTTGAGCCAACTAATAAAATAGCAGTAACAACTAATAGAATAGCAGTAGAATGCCTCACTAACTAAAAAGTTGGATCAACTAACTAGTTTTTTCAGTGTTAATTAAAAAAATGTTACAGTGCCAGAAATTTTACGTTAATATTTAATAAAAGTGTTTCAGATGTTGTATGAGGTACTAATACTACTTTCATACCATACACTGAAAAAAATGGTTAGATGAGCCAACTATTTTGTTAGTAGGATATGGTACTGCTATTTTATTAGCTGATACTGCTATTTTATTAGTTCGTATAACAATATCATTAGTTGCCGTGACTATTCAGTTAGTACCAGCAACTAAGTAAATGGTTGTCACGAATAACAACAACCAAGAAATATGACTTGTATATTATTAAATGTGGATGCTCAATACCAAAGAACAAATGTTCAACAAATCAAATGAGTTTTTTATCAAAAATAATGACTGACAAAATAGTTGTATTTTTAAGAAAATACATAAATTTTGAAACGAATTAATTGAATTTTCTACTAAAAAAGATACTTTATCAAACAAAAATATAACAGTGGAAATTTCAGTTGAATTAAATAAATTCTGAATTCAAACAACAAATTAATAATCAACTAAATTGAGGAAAAAAGAAGAATTTTTAACAAACTAGTTGAATTCTCAACCAACTGGATGAATTTTCCACAAGCAAGATCAATTTTCTTCCAAAAAATAGTTATATTTTCAATCAAGGAGATGAAATATTAGATTTTTAACAAAAATTAATCAACTTTCAACCAAGTAGTTGAATTTTCAACCAAAAATATAGAGTTTTTAAGACATACATAGTTAAATTTTCAACGAAAAAGATGAATTTTTGATCAAAAGATAATTTTATACTTAAGTCAATTTCCAACTAAATGGATGAACTTTCAACCAAACAGTTGAATTTCCAAATAGAACAAATTGCCTACCAAAACATTTACACCTTCAGTTGAAAAAATTGTGTATTAATAAAAAACAACGAATATTTAACAAACGTTAACCAACAGAAATTAATTTTTAATAAATTACTTCAACTTTCAACCAAGTTGTTCATACTTCAACCAAAAAATGTTAAAAAAATTTTTTATTCATTTTTGCGGGTATAAAATTGACTATTCAATTTAAAATCATGTTTTGTTTTGTGTTGATTAAATGTTGAACCACTTTGTTAAAAATTCATTTTTTTAAAGATTCAAATCTTTAGATGAAAATTTTTTTCTTCTTTTTCTAAATTATTATTTTTATCTAATATAAGAATCTACCGACCAAATTTAGAAAACCACCCTAAAATTTTCCTATCGATATTTTTAAGAAGATAAAAATTTTCCTAAAAAGGAAAAGAAACCAATTATTTTTTGAAACAAAAATAAAAAAAAAAATAAAAGAAAAATGAGAGGGCATCCAACCAATCCCCCTTCGCTTTTTAAATTATTTTTAATTTTAATTTTTAATTTTTATTTTAATCAAATCACAATAAAATAAATTGTGAAAATAAACACCAACGTTTCGAGCAGGCAAGAACAGCAACGAAACCACGATGCTCTCTCTCCTAACCCCGAAAATCAAGTGTAAACCAAAAATCTAACGACCAAATTTGGACAGCCGCCATAAAATGCTCCTGTTGCATTTTTAAGAAAATGAAAATTTTTTTAAAAAAGAAAAGAAAAAATTATCTTTTCGGACAAAAATAAAAAAGAGAAATGAAAAGGCAACCAACCAAATACCCGCCCTTCTATTTTTCATTTCTTTCATCTTTTTTTATTTTATTATTATTATTATTATGAAATCTCAATAAAAAAAAACGTTTGTAAAAAATAATAAACGACGTTTCGGGGTACACACACAGCACCCTTATCAAGGCAAACAAAAATCAAAATTGACATGATTCTCGGGTATCGAGGAAAGAGCATCGTAGTTTCGTTGCTGTTTCAGCCTGCACAATTGTTTTCGATTTGATACGGATACCTCTTTTTTATTTTTGTCAAAAAAAATCATTTTTTCTTATTCTTGGGTTTTATTTTTTTATTTTTGGATTTATTTTTCAGAATTCTATACAATAATTTATTTGCGTATTATTTCCTCTTTTTTCTTGTAAAATCACCCTATTTCCTCTGTTTTCAGAGAATTTCGGGCTACGTATTGAAAATTATTTTTAATTCTGATCCAGGGCATTGGGAGGAATACGGAAGCAGAAAATATTTCCCTTTTCCGATTTTGCTCACATTATCGTTATTTACTGGTTAATTACCTATGTCTTCTTCTTGCACTCGCGCGGTCTTGTGTGTTTCACAAAGCTCTTGCAGACAAGAACTCAGCGACTCTGTTTCATTAGACTTGCAGCTCGGTAAATTTCGTTTAATTTATCGCGTGACGTCTCTATAGCGTCATAAAAAGGAATAAGAGGGTAGGTGCCGACTGCACCGGAAAAATACGGTTTCAGCGATTGCGAATGACTTTTCAGGGAAACAACCAACGAGCTAATAAAAACGCGTCCCAGCATAATCTCTATTGTTATTTAATGTTGAAAAAAAAAATGTAAAAACCTACATCTTGTTCCTACGTTCCAACAGAATGCATAAAGTTAAAACATGCAAAAAACCAAGTCATTTAGTAAAGATAATCTTAATACTTAAAAGTCCGCAGTTGAACAATTTCATCTAGAAATTGGATCAAAATGATATTTCAGATTTTTCATTTTATCAGCAAATTTCTGTTCATAAAAAAAGGGTTTTTGGAAGTAAAAAAAAATTATTGAGCCATAGAAATTTATAGTGAAAATGGAATTTTCCTCACCCTGGAATTCAATTATTTTTTAAACTTCAAATGTTGGTCCTGAGAAGTTACAAATCTTCCAGGAATCTACCAAAATATTTTTTATTGAATTCAACGGTGTTTTATTAAAAATGAAAAACTTTTTTGTTGAAATATCAACTGCTACATGTTTTATTAAGAATGAATGATTTTTATAATGTATAGAATTTCTGCAAATAAAACCAAGAATCGAACCTAATTAAAGACATTAGGTAAAACTTTTAGTTACAGTATACTCTTCTCACAGATCTAATTTAAATTCCCTAATTTTTATTATTTTCGTTGAAAATTTATTTTTTCATTTAAAAATTCAACTCTTGCGTTGAAAATTTATGTGTTTTGTTGAAAATTCGTCTTTTTGGGTAGAATATTGATCTTCTTGGCTTGAAATCAATCTTTTTGGTTGAAAATTCAATTATTTGGTCGAATTAAACTGTTTTTTATTAAAATGAAAATCTTTTCATTGAAATATCAACTATAACATTTTGTATTACATATGAATTCTTTTGATAATGAATGGAATTTCTGAAAATAAAACAAAGAATCCAACGTAGGTAAAAAAGTATGGTAAAACATTTAGTTACATTATACTCTTCTCACAGAGCACTTCAGTAGGATTTTAAATTTGATTTTAACCTAATTTAAATTTCTTAAATTTTAATTATTTTGGTTGAAAATTTTTCTTTTTTAGTTGAAAATTCAACTGTTGAATTGAAAATATATGTATTTCGTTGAAAATTCGTTTTTTTTTTTTGTAGAAAATTGATCTTCTCGGCTTGAAATCCACTTTTTCAGTTGAAAATTCAAAAGTATACGATTTAAAATGAAATTTTGTTGTTGAAATATCAACGATTACATTTTTCATGAAGAATTCATTATTTTTATAATGTATATAATTCCTAAAAAAAATCCAAGGTAGGTAAAAGCGTTAGATAAAACGCTTAGTTACATCATACTCTTCTCACAGATTAGTTAAATAGGATTTTAAATTTGATTTTATTCTAAGTTAAATTTCTTTCATTTTAATTATTTTTGTCGAAAACGTATCTTTCTTAGTTGGAAATTCATGTGTTTTGTTAAAATCTTTTTTTGTGTATTATTTTTAGTTAAAAAATCGTGTACTTGATTTGAAAATTCGTCTTTCTCTTAGGAAAATTTGTCTTCTTGATTTAAAATTAATTTTTTTTTAAACTAAAATTAATTTTTTAAAATTAAAATTTAACTACTAGGTTAACGGTTGAACTATTTGGTGAGAAATTACGTTTTTTTAGTTGAAAATTGAACTATTTGATTCAATTTACCTGTTTTTAATAGAAAAGTAAAAACTGGTTTGGTCGTCATATTAAATAATACATTTTTAATTAAAAATTCATCTTTTTTGTTTGAAAATTCAACTGCTTGGTTCAATCGAACTGTTTTTAATTTAAAAATTTTAAATTCAAGTATTTTCTGGTTTAAAAATCAACTATTTCATTTTTCATTGAGAATTTATATTCTTTGGTTGAAAATGCAACTATATACTATTAAATTTAATTCTCCTGAATGCAAGATTCATTCTTTTGGTTAGAAATTTATATTTTTAAGTTGAAAATTCAATTCTTTGATTTAAAATTCATTTATTTTATTGAAAATTCTTTTTTTGTGGGAAATCAACTTTTCTGGTTTCAAAGTAATATTTTTGATTGAAAATTCCAATAATTGGTTGAAACTTGAAAGCTCTTGTCGATAATTCATTTTCTTCATTGATAATTTATTTATTTAGTTGAAATTTAACTATTTGATTAAACATATAATTTTTTATATTGAAAATTTAATTATTTTGTTTTAAATTAAATTATTTTATATCAAATTTAAGTGTTTTGATAAAAATTCGTCTTTTTGGATAAAAATTTAACTTTTGTTCTTAAATTCATCTTCGCGTTTTAAAAGTCAATTCTTTTCTAAAATCTTTGACTTTTTCACCTAAAAACTGAACTCCTTCAATAATGTACCTTTAGGTACATTATTGAAGGAGTTAAGTTCGGAGTTAAGTTTGGAGAAACAAATATATTTATATTTATATATCTGAAAAAATAATTTATCACGGTTAGGGAAAATAAAAAATTGGTCAGGAAAAAGTCAGGGAAAGTGAGAGAATTTCAAAAATGGAATTTTTAGCAGCCCTAAAGTGTATAGAAAAAGGATAAAAGAGGTCTGTCTCGCCTGACGAAAATCTCGTTGATTTTCCCGTTTACGCACTTCGTCGACGACAGAAGGACGTCCGCATTACAAGTAAATATTTGAAGATCTTGAGTCGTTTGGTGGAGATCTCTCCTCATAAAAACCGCGGGATACGAGTTTAATAACGAGAGTGCGTGCAACGCAGCTGCATTTGAGATGCTATTCGTATACTGTGCAGATGCGAGCCATCCTCAAGATCGTGTGTAGCAAAATTATGAATAATTACGACACGTGCCCGAGCCTTTTTTATTACTTTATTATTGCCAGGCCTTCGGGGAAATACAATAAGAAATGTAGGCGAAACGAAAGTTTACTGGCGAGTTAATAAAAGATTTTATAGCCACACATTCTCTTTCATCAAATCATTTTTTTTTCAAGGAAAATGCGATATTTTTGTAGATTAATAAAAACACAGTTAGAGCCGGGATATCTACGCTGAAAAAATGTCTTGAAATGAGCGAGCTAATCTAGAATATATTGAATTGTTTCAGTAAAACTTTTAGTTAGTGTATATACGAGGGTGGATTGATAAGTTTCCGGCCTGACCAAGAGATGGCGCCACTAGGCCTACCTTGAGGTGGCGTTCTATAGTACCATCCTTAGATAACTCGTAGCTATAGTTTCAGCCCGATCGCCATGTTAGTTTAGGTTTCAGAGCACACTGAACAAGACGCCTCTGTGTTTTTCTTAAAAATGGAAAAGCTGGAAA
>NC_046665.1:98532459-98537467 GCF_010883055.1 Belonocnema kinseyi | reverse complement strand
CAGCCTTGGAGGAGATTATGTTGAGAAATAAAAAAAAAAATTCTTAAAAACGTTGTTTTTCTTGGTCAGGCCGGAAACTTATCAATCCACCCTCGTACTCTTCTCACATATCACTAACTTTGTCCAAGTTGCTAAAATCGAGGATTCTAGAATATATTGAATAAGCTAGTAAAATATTTATTTACTTTATATACTCTTATCATAGATCACTAACTTTTTCTAGGAGAATTGTAGAATTTATTGAATAGTTTAAGTAAAACTTTTAGTTACTTTAAATACTCTTCTCGCAGATCAATAAGTTTGTCCAAGTTGCTGAATTTGACAATTCTATAATATATTTAATAATTGAAATAAAACTTTTAGATACTTTATATACTCTTATCGCAGATTAAAAACATTTTCCAAGTTGCTAAGTTCAAGAATTCTAGAATATATTGAATAATTGAAGTCAAACGCTAAGTTCGATAACTCTAGAATATATTGAATAATTTAAGTAAAATGTCCAGTTACCTTATATACTCTTTTCGCAGATCAAAAACTTTGTCCAAGTTGCTGAATTCGTTTTTCTTACTGATTTTATACACTTTTATTATCTTTAAGTAAGGAAATAATTTAGGTAGTATCGCAATACGTAAACTTACAGTAGCCAGTTTTTCGTCTGATGCCAAGAAAACGAATATCCCTGAATTCGGAATAACGCATTTAGAGGTCAAGTTAGGTCAAACTTTTCATTACTTTATTTTATACTCTACTCGCAGATCAGTCATTTCAACCAAGTTGCTAAATTCGACAATTTATTATTTTCTACAGATTTTTTACTCTTCGATTATCTTTAAATAATGAACACTTAGTTTCATGATATTTCAATCAAATAACTACCTAAAATCAAAACACCTGTAAATTATTATTACCCGGGCACAACCTCTATTTAATATTAACATTATCGTTCATTTTAAGTCCACGGAAATAAATCTCGAGACGTACGCCCAAATCTGAAATATATTGAATTAAAAGAATCTGTTCGTTTGAATTAGGCAAAACGTTTACTTACCTTATACTCTTCTCGCAGATAAATAATTTTTAGAAAATTGCTAAACTCGAGAATTGATTATTTTCGACAGACTTTTATCTTTTTTTATCATCTTCAAATTAGGAAAATATTTAATTGGTAGGGAAATATAAAAACTTTAGTCAGTTTTTCGTCAGGTATCGGGAAAATAAATATGCCTGAATTCAAAATAATGTATTGGTCAATTTTGCTATATTTCTCGCGTTTTTTTTTATATACAAATTTAAAAACGCAAATATAAAATATATTTAATTCAAAGAATCTGTTCGCTTGAATTATCTAAAACTTTAGTTACAGTATACTCTTCTCACAGATCAGTAATTTTCACCAAGCTTCTAATTTCAAGAATTTATTATTTTCTATAGATTCTTGCTACTTCTATCATGTTTCAATAAGAAAAACATTTGATTTTTAGGAATATATATAAACTTATAGTAGCCAGTTTTTAATATTATTGATACTAAAATTAACGTTTATTTGAAATCTACGTAAAAAAATTCTTGAGATGTTCGAGAAAATCTAAAATATAATAGATGCAAAGAATTTCTTTGCTTAGATTTGGTAAAAAGTTTAGATAGTTTAAGTAAAACGTTTAATTACTGTATACTCTTCTCGCAGATCATTAATTTCAACCAAGTTGCTAAATTCGAGATTTCATTATTTTCAACACATATGTATATTTTTATCATCTTTAAATGAGGAAAACATTTAGTTAGTAGGAAAATATATAAACTGACAATGGCGAATTTATCGTATAGTATCGAAAAAATTAATATCCCTGAATTCGGTATAATTCGTTCGGAGGTCAAGTTCTTGCTTTCCTTGCGTTTTATGATCATGATATTTTGATTTAATCATATAGTTGAATTTTCTAAAAAAATAATAGAGTTTTCTACCCAAAAAGACAAATTTTCAATAAAGCAGTTTAATTTTCAAGGAAAAGACCAATTTTCTACAACAATTTTTTATTTTCAATAAGAAAATATATATTTTTAACAAAAAAGTTCATTTTTAACGAAAAAAGGAATGATTACATTTTCAGTAGAAAAAATTAATTGCCATATCAAGGAAAAACAAAATTTTAACAAAATACTTGTATCCTCATTAAAAACAGAATAATTTTTACTAAACAGTTTAATTCTTAACTCGAACATGATTTTTTAAGCAAAAAGTTAATTCTTAATCGAATAGTTGAATTTTCTACTAAATAGTAGAAATTTTAACGAAAATATAAGAGTTTTCAAACAATAATATGGTGGTATACTTTTCAATTTAAGGGGGTATTCTGGTCTAGAAACCCGATTTTCGGCCGTTTTTTGAAATTGAATTTTAAAAAAAGCAAAAAACTTAATTAAAAATTTAAAAACTTAGAGGGGGGGGAACAGACAGGTGTGAAAAAAACGGTGTATCCTGGCCACCATAATTCCAACCCTCCTGGTGATCTGAAAAAAAAAAGAAATTCTTAATCAGTAAGGATGTCGTTACAGCCCCTACCTCGGGGAACACGAAAAAATTTTTTTTTTTACAAAATGGCTACTGTCTGAAATCAAAAATTTCTTTTTATCCCTTTTTTGAAATTCCTGAATTTGTTAAAAATAGTAAGAACCAACATTTTGATATGAAGCTGGTAGGGGCTATAAAGGATTATATAAAGAAGGTTCACACCAAATTTCAAGTAAATCGGTTGGCTAGAACTTGAGATATCGTGCTGGCCGTGTCGAAAAAAATAGTTTCGAGAAAAACGCGTAAAAAGTGAGTAAAATTTCAGGCAGTCTAAGTCATTTAATAGTCCGCTATACTTACATTTTATCAATCAGCCATTCCTGCTCCATACATTGGACAATTTCCTTTGGGGGATATATTCTTAAAGGTCTAAATTTTGAAAATATGCAAAAAAAATCGAATTTTTCAAAATTCTAGACCAGAATACCCCCTTAAAAGAATCAACTTCAAACCGAAAATATGTGGATATTTTTATCGTGTTCTATTAATTCAATTTACATTAAAGCCAATTAATGAGAAGAAAGGGAAGTTCCTACAAAACGTGGTAAAAAAAAGAAATTCTTTTTTTTTAAGGAGGGAGTAGGGGAACAGGGGAATGAATATGAACACTAAAATTGCCTGACATTTTCAGGTTTTCCCTGACAATCCCTTTGATCTTCCTTGACCAGATGGTGTATTTCCACCAACACTTATACCCTTTATCAGATAAACGAGGCCTCACGGGTGGTTTGCTCACTGCGAGTGTGAAGTTCATGCTGGGTTTTCACACTTGCCGTGAGCAAACCACCCATTCGGCAACTTGTTTCGAAATATTAATATAAACTCACTCGAGAGAGCTTGGGTGGTGTTTACTTTTGTAAAGTAGAATGGGATGTGGATAATGGAGGTGAAAACTCAAATCTGCGATATGAGTCGCTTTGACAAAACTTCTCCTCGCTGGATATGCCTGTACCTTAAACGCAAGCGGTCAGGAGCCAATCTCACTCGTGTAGAATAACTGGTTATTTGATCCAGGCCCTCAATTTTCGACGCATTTTATCACTGCACTAGAATTTTCGTATAGCGAGTACGAAACCTGAGATTAAAAAAAAGCGATACTGTAGATTCTTATTTTATTAAAAATAGCCGCAAAAGCTCGTCGGAATTCTAAATCCTTCTTCTTTTACTTCTTTTATCCATTTTATTCTCTGTCTCACAATCAGACTTTCTCTTTTGAACGAACTTCTTTGAGTTCTGCTGACTCCTTTGCTGACTTCTGCTCTCTCTCTCGCTTAACCGCACGCGTTCCCTCTATTCTCGGATAACAATTCGTCATCTGGCCTCAGAATGGCAAAGATACTCCGACGAGGAATCGCGTTTTGGTCTTTTTTCAGGGAGAGGATTGTGTTATGCAAAACGAAGAAGAATTAATGGACTTGCGATAGAAAGATTCAGAGCAGAAGAGTGGATGAGCAAAAAAGTACGCATTTTTTGCAGACTTGTTATAATTATAGAAGATATCAACGCAGGTATTTTTGATGCATTGTATTTAAAATCTCAAGACTGCAAGGGTCGGAATTTAAAAGGCAATCCAATTTTAAAACCGTTGTAAAATATTAAATTGGGGAATAATCCATGTTTCAGTTTTACAATTCGAGGTGTCTTTGTAAAAGGCAATCTCAGGCTTGACATTATAAGTTGTAGAGAAAAATATTATTCGATACACGAGGCATTGCTGGAAGTTTGCTCACTGCGAGTGTGAAGCTCATTCTGAGCCTTCACACTCGCAGTGAGCAAACTGCCCATTTAGCCTCTCATATTGAAATATACTGTTTTTGACTCAACCTTGTGAATAATAGGCGCTTTATAATTTTTCAGAGTGATGAGCAAGGGAAAATTCTTTCCACTTTTCGACAAATTAAGAAACGTCATGTCGACACCACTCGACGCTAAATAGATCGAGGACCGTCCAAAATTTGACGACGAGCGTGGCTGGATGCTTTTAGCATTTAACGCCTTTTTCACGCTGGATCCCCAGACTCCGGGAATATTTACATCGGTATATTTAGTCTGAGTCTGAGTTTATAACAGTTTATGCTCGCTATCTTTGCACTTGTCACAGCCAAGACAAGTGCGAAAAAAAGTGTACATACGTTCCATTATAAATTTGCATCTGCAAGGGAGACAAGAAAATACAAAGGTCCCTAACCTATCCAAATCTCTCCATAGGGTTGACTGGGGCGAACCGACCGCCCGGGGCAAGAGCGACTTTGCAGATAAGATTGCTATTCTTACTCATTTTAGTTCTTGCTTACATTTTTTTTACATAAAGGTAGCTTTTCCGAGGCATAAATTGCCAAAGAATCAAATAATCACATTTTTACATCCTAAAGTATTTCTATTTCAGAAAAATCCGTTACAGATTTTGTGATGATTTCTGATTATGGTGTGTGGGGG
>NC_046665.1:98527170-98532449 GCF_010883055.1 Belonocnema kinseyi | reverse complement strand
CTCGCGAAATGTGACCTTTCACATGAAAAATATAAATATGAATAGCAAGTTTTTTAGATGTTTGAAAACATAGAAATTATTAGTGATTTTATTTACACTCCTGTTTCCATCTTTACCCCTTTTTAAACAATTCCTGTTTTCCCCTGGTTTCAAAAAAATGTTCTTTTTCTCATTTTTTTCGCTTAAATGCGAACTGAATTAGCACAATCCAATAAAAAGATTTAACTATTTTTTGATAAAAGACCTATTTTGTTGGAAATTACTTTTTTTAGTTGAAAATTAATTTTCTTATATGATAATGTACCTAACCAAATTTTTAGTCAGAAATTAAAAGTTTTTAGTTAAAAATGTAAAAATTAAAATTTTCACCGGGAATTCACGTTTTTTGGCTGAAAATTCAATTATTTGTATGAAAGTTGAACTGTTTTCTTCGGAATTTATTAAAAATACAACTATTCAGATAAAAGTTAAACTGCTGTCTTAAAAATTCATTTTATTGGTAAAAAATTTAATTATTTTCTTAAAAATTAATTTTTTTTCGTTAAAAATACAATGTTTAACTAAAAGTTTTATTCTTCTATTTTTGGCTTAGAAATGAAAGCTTTTATTTAAAATTTTTTTCTTTTTTGGTTCATAATTAATTTTTTAACTGTAAATTTGACTTTTTTAAAATTAAATTGGCATGTGATTACACATTTTTTGTAGTTTTTGCTGTCATTACACTTTTGTGCGTAAATTTATCTAAGTAAAAGTTCAAAAATTACAAATAAGGAAGGACAAACGTTTATCGATTTTTTTCTTTTATAATTTGCAAGTAATACTTATTTCCATAAATATTGTTGGAAATAAAAATATTTTAAAAATTCATTTTTAACTGAAAATTTTATTATTCCATTTTTGGTTCAGACATGACCGCTCTTATTCGAAAATTTGTTCTTTTTTGGTTAAAAATTAATTTTTTTAACTGTAAATTTGACTGTTTTTTATTTAAATTAAAATCTTTTGTGGTTGAAAAATCAACTATTACATTTTTTGTAGTAAGTTCATTTTTTTCTTTGAAATCAACTGATATTGCTTTAAAACTTTTTATCTTTTTTAATATCAACTGCCACCTTTCTATTGAAAATTTGTTTTTTGTTCTTGGAGCTTCACGATTTTAGTTAATTATTATTCAACTATTTTGTTGAAAATTTAATTTTTTCATTAAAATTTCATTTATTTTGTTTAAAAGTTATCTTTTTCGTTCAAAATTAAAATGCTTTTTGAAAATGTGCCTTTTTGGATTGAAAATTCGTCTTTTTTGGATGAAAAAATCATATTTTTTAGTAGAAAAGTCCTTGGATGGAAATTTAATTATCTTCTAAAATAGTCGTCTTTTTTCTTACAGATTCGACTATTTTATTAAATATTTAACTATTTTGTTGTAAATTTGATTTTTTTATTGAAAGTTCATCCATTTTGCTAAAAAGTTATCTCTTTTGTTCGAAAATTTTATTGTTTTTTTTTTTGAAAATGTGTCTTTTTGGTTTAAAATTTTTTTAAATTGAAATTTCACTTTTATTGGTAGAAAAGTCTTTGATCGACAATTCGACTATCTTCTAAAATTATCGTCTTTTTCGCTTAAAAATTCGACTAATTTGTTTAAAATTCAACTATTTTGTTAAAAATTTTATTATTTAATTGCAAATTCATCTATTTTGCTAAAAAGTATTCTTTGTTCGAAAATTTAACTGCTTTTTTAAGAATGCGTCATTTTAGATTGAAAATTTTTCCTCTTTGGGTGAAAAATTCATCTTTTTTTGTAGGAAACTTCTTGGTTGAAAATTCAACTATCTTCTAAAATAGTCGTCTTTTTGGCTTGAAGATTCCACTATTTTGTTTAAAATTTAACTATTTTGTTCAAAATTTAATTATTTAAGTGCAAATTCATCTATTTTGCTAAAAAGTTATCTTTTTTGTTCGAAAATTATTCTGATTTTTTGAAAAGTGTCTTTTTGGATAAAAAATGTATCTTTTTTGTTAGAAAAGTTTTTGGTTAAAAATTAATCCATGTCACAAAATAATCGTCTTTTGTGTTTAAGGATTCGAGTATTTGGTGAAAAATGCAACTGTTTGTTGTTAGAATTAACTCTTTCCTGTTTCGAAATTCGACCATTTAGTTGAAAAATCATCTTTCTTCATTGATACTTTTTAGCTTCAAAACTAAACTCTTTCGTTGAAAATTTTTCTCTTTTAATAGAAAAAATACATTTAAACAAAATTTGCCTATTTTGTTGCAAATTTATTTAAGATATTTAAGAAACACTCATGTTTCGCAACACCGCTCTGACCCAGTTTGCTGATCAATCTCTCTAGCAATCACCCCATGCGAAGAGCTTCACAAACTGAACAAACTGAACTCCACAATAGAGAAAAATGAGTATTGACAATGAAAAATGTAAAGGAATGAAAGTTCCAAATTGATATTTTCTCAGTGAATTTTAATGAGAAAGTGCATAATTTATAACGGCTCTGGAATCACGTTGCTTTCACCAAACCAATAAGTCGGTGATAAATATTTCATTCGCGTTGCATTCGCACGTATACATGTGTAATATAGGCGCTCATGCAGATCCGCGACATCCTTGCATATATATACTCTTCGTTATACTATTCACCATTTTATTCCGCGTGAGAAACGACTTCCATCCTGCCTACCGGGATGCGCGGTGTTATCTAATAAAATTGAAGGAGCGGCTATAAAATATAAATTAATACGGAAAAGCGAGAACACTCTCAGATTCTAATGGACAGGTGCTCGCACTTAATAATGCATACACTCTAGGTACATGTATATACGCACCTCGCTCGAACATTACACGCTTGAATAACAAGACTAGCTGCGATTATAAATGCGAAATAATGTCTGCGATCAATTGAATCTAATGGTTGTAATTATGGATTATGTACCTCTAACTCATTATGCTTTGAATAAATCACCCAGAACGGGACTTTATTTAAACCCTCCATCTCAACTCGATTCATTTTTCTCATTATTTTTCAATCGAATAATATGCGGCATAAAATTAATGCGGATAATGTGGACGAATTTTCCAAAAAAATAGTTCAAGTTTTAACCAAACAGATAAATAATAGTTAAAAGAGAAGATGGATGAGGAGCAGGAGGATGCGGATGCGGAAGAAGAGGAGGAGGAAGAGGAAGAAGAGGAGGAGGAGGAGGAGGAGGAAGATACTGAAGATACTATAGTCCAATAAAAAAAAATACCAGTTTTTTCAAAGACAGTTGAATTAAAAAAGGAGTTAACGTTTAACCAATAACGATGAATTTTCAACCTTAAAGTTTGATTTGCCAGCAAAAATAGAAATTTTTTAGAAGACAGTTGAATTTTCAAACTTTCAAAGTGGAATTTCAATACATTTTTTTAAGCAGATGAATTTCCAATTCAATTGTTGAATTTTAAAACCAAAGACGAATGATCTTCAAAACAGTTGAGTTTTCAACCGGAAAATATTATTTTTCAACAATAAAGTTTATTTTCCACCAAATAGTTGAATTTTCAACCAGAGAGGTGAGTCTTAAAAAAACAAATAAAAAAATACATGAATTTTTATTTTTAACCCAATCATATAATTAAAAAAAAAGAAATTGTCTAAAATAGTTAAATTTTCAATTAAATAGTTATTTTTTAACCAAATAGCTGACTTTTCTACCATAATAGTTCAATTTTTAATTAAATAATGAATCCTTAATTGAAAAACATGATTTTTTCACGAGGTAATTTAACGTAAGCGAATTTGCAACCCTCCGCCCAAAAAAACGAATTTTTAACAAAATACACGACTTTTCAACGAAATAGTTCAATTTTCAACTAGAAAAGATTAAATTTCAATTCAAATATTCATTTTCATCCAAAAATGAAATATTAATGTGTGCTGTTGAAAAAATAAATTTTTAACAAAAAAAAAAACAAATTTCAAACAAAATAGTTCAACCTCAAAACAAAGATATGACTTCACAACTAAAATGATAAATCTTCAATAATAAAATGCATATAGATACAAAATTAAGCTTCAAATGAAAAAAATAATTTTAAAATATTTCAATTTTTCAAAAATCAAGGTTAAAAAAATATATATTTTCTTCTTAAACAGATGAATTTTTAAATAAAATAGACAAGTTTAAAAAATATAGTTGAACTTTGTTTTAAAAAAGATTTCAGTTGACTTTTCATGATCAAAATATGAATTTCCAATTAAGAAATAAGTTTTTACGAAAAAAATGAAATTGTCAGATAAAAGAAACGAATTTTTAACAAAAAATGATGACTTTTTAACAAAACTGTTAAATTCCCTATGAAATAATTGCATTATTATTCAAAAAATATTAAATTTCTCCTAAAACAGTTGAATTTCGATTGAACATTTTTTTAAATAGTTGAATTTTCATTTTTGAATTTTCAAGATCAAAATATGCATTTTTTTACCAAAAATGAGTGTCTACGAAAGAAATTTAATTTTAAATCCAAAAAGATTATTTTTTTTAACCAAAAAAGATTATCTCTTAACAAAATAGTTGCATTTCTTTGCCAAATAGTTACATTTTTATCCGTGAATGATGAAATTTGTACTAAAATAGATGAATTTTTAATAAAAAAGGACAAACTTTTTTTTAAAGTTGAACTTTCATCCAGAAAAGATTTCAATTTTTTTTAGCACCAAAATATAAGTTTGAAACACAAATTATATTTTCTACGAAATACATTAATTTGCAATCAGACAGTTGCATTTTTATGCAAGGAAGATGAAATTTATGCTAAAGCAAGAATTGTAAACAATAAGTAAATTTTCTGCAAAATAGTCGAATTTCAAACAAAAATATGACTTTGACAAAAGTGTTGAATTTTAAAATGAAAAGTTCCTTTTTTATCTAAGAAAAATAAAAATTCTACTAAAACAGGTGATATTTTAAATCAAAAAGAGATTTTTTCCAAAAAGTGTTTTCATAAAAAAAAAGAGTCCAGCAAAAAAATATGAATTTTAAACAAAAGATTAATGTTCTACGAAAGGAGATAAGTTTTTAACACAAACAGACGAATTTTTAACAAAATATTCGAATTTGCAACCAAAATCTTTTTAAGAAAATTGTCAAATTTTCAACCAAATAATAAAATTTCTAACTAAAAAAATAGTTTCACGGAGAAAGTATTTGCGAATTTTCAAAAATTGCGTAATGAGTAAAGAACCCCCTCTCGTAAAAAAATCGTAACAAAATATTTCGA
>NC_046665.1:98525570-98527155 GCF_010883055.1 Belonocnema kinseyi | reverse complement strand
CCCCCCCCCCCCCTACAGCTTTCTTTATTACATAATTTATCATTTATAAAAAATAACTGAAAATTTTCTACTCTCTGCAGAAAATTCGGTAATATTTACCGAAAATCTATGCTGTCTCTATTTTAACTAAAAATCCTGTAACCGTAGCAGAATTTTTTCCTGCACGTTGTTTTTATATGAAAGATCATTGAAAGATTAAACCGTAAAGTTTTGGGGCCATCTTTCGAAAAATTCGCAAACTTTTTTACAATTCATCATCAGGACACTTCTAAAACCTTCTCTAATTGCTTAACGTTAAATCCACTATACCACCCCCCCCCCAGTAATTATGAGATTTTTTTAAATCGCATAATGATGATTAATAGATATAATAAAAATTAGCGATCTTTTATTAGCATGAGTTACAAAATACAAATTTATTTTGCATTCTTTTTCAATTAAATAATATGCGGCATAAAATTAATGCGAATAATGTGGACGAATTTTCCAAAAAAATAGTTCAAGTTTTAACCAAATAGATAAATAATAGTTAAGAGAGAAGGAGGAGGAGGAGGATGTGGAAGAAGAACAGCAGGAGGAAGAGGAAGAGGAAGAAGAGGAGGAGGAGACGGAAAAAGAAGAGGAGGAAGATACTATAGTCCAATAAAAAAAGACAAAAATACCAGTTTTTCCAAAGACAGTTGAATTCAAAAAGGAGTTAACGAACGGAGCTGTCTCTATTTTAACTAAAAATCCTGTAACCGTAGCAGAATTTTTTTTTGTACGTTGTTTGTATATGAAAGATCATTGAAAGATTAAACTGTAAAGTTTCAGGGCCATCCTTTGAAAAATTCGCAAACTTTTTTACAATTCATCATCAGGACACTTCTAAAACCTTCTCTAATTTCTTAACGTTAATTCCACTCCCCCCCCCCCCCCCCCCCAGTGATTATGAGATTTTTTTAAATCGCATAATGATGATTAATAGATATAATAAAAATTAGCGATCTTTTATTAGCATGAGTTACAAAATACAAATTTATTTTGCATAAAGGGTCGAGTGTTAATGAAGATTCTGGTAGATAACTGCAATTATGGTCTCCTTGTTGAAATAAGCACGTATTCGTAGTTATCTTGGAAAATCGACTCACATGCGTGCCTTCAGTGCTTATGGAGGATTGTTGCACGACACCTTTTTACACGTTCGCAGGTGAATATTTATATACGAATAAAAGTGAGAACGTATAATTTAGATAGTTGACCCACTAAACGACGTAACTTGGTGAAACGGCCATAATTATCGCATCACGAAAATTTTTATGAGCCGTCATTATGGATGTTAACCAGACGCGTATCTATAAACAATTAACTGTTTTTCACCCTATCTTTTCATCAACACACTCGGGCTTCCCATAGCATTCTTTTTTTTACTAAAATAAAATTAACGCAAATGATCTTTTTGTCTGCAATCTATAAACGAGATAGGAAGAAAGTAAAATGTAAGAGTTTTTTTTTAATTGAGAAAATGTATACATTTTTGTGAACTTTCGATGATTTTCTTAATGAAGAATCGAGCGGACCTTAGCATTTTATTTTATTAGAATTA
>NC_046665.1:98503648-98525470 GCF_010883055.1 Belonocnema kinseyi | reverse complement strand
AATGAAAGCAAATAAAGCTGAAAATGGCTGCGCGTAAAATTTGAACTATTTTAATTTAAAAATTTTATTTTAGGATTTTTCAAGTTTTCTAGAATTGATAACTGTACAGTTTCGTGACAAATACATAGTCTAACATTAAATGCTTCTCTAAGGAATTTTATAAAATATTAATGATTTCAGAATTAAATTCGGCTATTAATATAAAAATTATATCTTAATTTAAAAAATTATGGTTTCTAAATCACGGAAAAGGCAGAAGACAATTTTTTATTACGCGTAACTTTAAACTGGATACTTAACTTTTTAGGCATCAAAACAAAAGAAGATAAAAATAAAATAATAAACAATTAGATAAATTTAATGTCTACTGATTTATCACTTAACTACCATAACTCATGAATGAAAACCTGAAGATTAGTCACCTTATAATTTTTAAATAGAGACTGTAAGTTTGAGTTATTTAAAAAAATATATCCTACCTTCATAAAATCTTTAATGAAAAATATAAATTGTTAACAACTTTCGCTCTTTAATAATTTCTACATAAACCTTTTTCAGAGTGAACTAGCAAATTAAAAAATCTTCCAGTTTTTTGGAAAGCCAAAAAGTAAAAAATCGAAAAGTTTAAATTATTCGAATTTCAATAAATTTTTTGCGATTTCAAGACGAAAGATTGCCAGGGATTTTAAGGAATCTCAGAGGATTTCAAGATATTTAAACAATTTCAAATCAATTAAAATAATTGTTTAGGATTTCCAAAAATTTTAAGGAATCTTTAGAGAAATTGGGAAAATAAATTAAATTTCAAGAGTTTTCTAGCAATTCCAAAGATTTCCACGGATTTCAAAGGTTTCTAGGAATTCAAACTTTTTTTAGAGATTTTTTACTTATTTTAATAAACTTTCATGATTTCTGAAGTATTTCAAGATATTAAAACAATGTTAAAGAAATTGAAAGAATTCGTTGGGATTTCTATAAATTTCAAGGAATCTCTGGAGAACTTTGAAAAATAACTAAGATTAAATTTCAAGGAATTTCTAGAGATTTAAAGAATTTCAAGAGATTTAAAAGAATTTCAAAAATCTCAAAGCAATTAAAATAATTCTTCAGGATCTTCAAACATTTTAAGGAAGTTTTTGAAAAATTTCGAAAATAAGTGAAAATGCAAGGGATTTCTAATGATTCCAAAGATTTCAACAGATTTCAAGGATTTCTAGGAATTCAAAATTTTTTTAAAGGTTTTTTTTTATTTATTTTATTAAATTTTCATGATTTCTGAAGTGTTTCAAGATATTAAAATAATGTTAAAGAAATTGAAAGAATTTTTTGGGATTTCCATAAATTTCAAGGAATCTCTGGAGAACTTTGAAAAATAACTAAGATTAAATTTCAAGGAATTCTTAGTGATTTCAAAGATTTCAAGGAATTTTTAGAGATCTAAAGAATTTCAAGAGATTTAAAAGAATTTCAAAAATCTCAAAGCAATTAAAATAATTTTTTAGGATCTTCAAACATTTTATGGAAGTTTTTGAGAAATTTCGAAAATAAGTGAAAATGCAAGGGATTTCTAGTGATTCCAAAGATTTCAACAGATTTCAAGCATTTCTAGTAATTTGAACGGTCTTTTTAAGAGATCTTAAATGAATAAGTTCATTTCATTTCATTTCAAGGGATTTCAAATCATTTATATGTTTTTGTCTGAACGATTTCCAAAGGCCATCTTTCAAGGGAGTTTAAGGGATTTCAAAGGATTTCGAAATATTAATAAAATTTGGACCGATTGAAATAATTCTTTGGGATTTTCAAAGATTTCAAAGAATTTTCAAAGTACTTTTTCAAATAATTGAAACGATATTAAATGATTGAAAGGATTTTATTAAATTTTCAAGGATTTTAATTTTCATTTATTATTACGATTTCGAATGGAATTTAGGAGATAAATTTTATTTTATTTCAAGGAATTTTGAAGGATTTTGAAGATTAAAATTTGTTTCCAAAGATTAAAAAATGTCAAGAGATTTAAAAAATTGTAAAGGCTGACAAAAGAATTTTGTACAATTTCTAATGATTTGAAGGAATTTCATCATATTTAATGGATTTTGTAGGGCCTGGAATAATTTGTAAGATTTTATGTAATTTAATACATTTCAAGGGACTTTAACGGACCTCTATAGAGAACTTTAGGGAATAAATTTAATTGATTTATCTTTAAAGAATTTTCAATTATTTAAACAGATTTCAAAGATTTTAGTAAATTTAAAGTGATTCTAAAGGAATTTTATGATTTTAATAAAATTTTAAGCGATTTTAAAGATATCAATGGAATTCAAACATTTTTGCTGTCAATATTAATTCTGTGAATATATTTTCATTATTTATTTAAATTGTGATTACCTTATAATTTAAAGTCTCACTTGATTCTAGCCTCGTTATACTGTCTATATAAATCATCCTATAATAAGATCCATACTCTAATCATACTCTAATCTTTAATCCATACTCCAATCATAATATAATAATACTCTAATCTCCCATTCATACTCTAATCAATAAGAAGTAAATAAAGCTGCCCGCGCGGAAATTATAACAATTTTGTTTAAATCTGTATCCAGAGGAGCAAATAAGTATGTATGATCTCTCAGTAGATTCAATTTTAAATTTCGAATAACCAGGGTCTTCCAGCCCTCAAGAAACATCAATAACAGTAAATCCTTTATCCAAAAAGTAATACACATCTTCCTGAAGGATTTCCTTCCATAACGAGGACTAAGCGCCTGTGTTCTATAGATAGAGATCCCAAACGATCGACAGGGGTCGCAAAAGCAGCTTTTTTCCCGAAACATGTAAAACTGCCGGCAACGAGTATTCTGAATCTAAAAATAGGGAATTGGTCGCTGGTGTCGTTCTCGCTGAAACACGTTTCGGGTATATATGGCTAAGGACAGAGCCTGAACATTGGGGGGTACAATGTCAGTTCGACGTGCGACAAGGACAGAAATGAGAGGTCAGAGAAGGGCAAGGGGGTTTGGAACCGAAGACGGAAACCCTATTTATTTATGGGTGTTACACCCCTGAAACTGAAGTAGGGTGTTGGGCACGCGCCGCCTAGTTTCCTCTCACTTTTTTCCATTGCCCTTTCTTCGTCTCTTATTTTCCGTCCTTCCTCAGCACTTCTCGTCTATAATCTATGCTCTCCTCTTCTCTTCTCTTCTTTCTGCCTTTTGCAGCCCTTTAAAAGTGCCACGCTCAAAGCTACCGAGCAGAAACCTCAGCGGACCTTCACTTAATCCCTTTTGCCCCTTAAACTCTTCCAAGGCTTGCTCGCTCGCTCACTTTCCCTGTTTCTGTTTAGAGAAACAATATTCACGCCAAAGTGACTGATCTCTTTTGTGGTAGGTGGATTTCTCATCATTTCAAGAGTGACAAATTTTGAGATCTTTTTTCACTATAGGGAGAAAAGGAGAGTCTAGGTGAGGTTAGGCTGCCCCCATACTGAGTTACCAATTGAGGGAAGGGGCAGAAAACTTTTTCTTTTATTACGTTATTTTCTCTCTCGTTTTTTTTTGCTTAAATATGAACTGAAATAATAGAATCCAAAAAGAAAACTAAATTATTTTTAGTTAAGAAATTTTTTATTGAAAAGGGTACTGTTATATTTTTTGTTGGCATTTCTGGTTGAAAATTGATATTTTTAATACTAAAAAATCGTCTAATTTATCCAGTATTGATGAATTTTGTTTAAAATTCGACTTTTTGGTTAATAATTAAAGTTTTGGTTATCTGTTTAGGTCTTAGGATGAAGATTCAACTATTTTGTTTGCATTTTTTTTTACTGAGAATCATTTTTTCTACCAAAAATGTTACTCCCACTTTTGATTGAAAATTGATCTTTTCTTGTTAAACGTTCAATTATTTGGTGTGAAATTCATGCATTTTGTTGAAAATTAGACTTTCTTAGTCGAAAATTAAACTTTTTAATAAAAAATTTATCCTTTTTGGTTGGAAATGCAACTGTTTGGTTGAAAATTCTTCATTTTAAGTTTAGGATTCAACAATTTTGTGCAAAATTCATCTTTTTTAGTTGAATTCAACTGGTTTTGATTTCAACTTCAAAATTTTTTTGTTTGAAATATCAGCTATTACATGGTTCGTCGAAAATTCCAAATTTCGGTTAGAAAATTAATTTTTCGAATTAAAAATTGAAAAATTTTCATGTTTTTTGTTTAGAAAATTTGTCCTTTTGGCTTGAAAATTTAACAATTTTATTAAAAATTAACTCTTCTGTTGACAATTCATATTTTTGGTTGAAAATTCAACTATTATGGTAGAAAGTTAAACTATTGGGTTAAAAATTGAACAATTTATTTAAAAATTCAACTGTCTTTTGTTGTTGAAATTTTGTCATTTTTGCTTGAGAATTTAATAATTTGGTAGAATATTTAACGATCTGTTCAGAAATGAACTCCATCGTTGAAATTTTTCATTTTTGGTTGGGAATTCAATTGCTTTGGCATAGATAATTTAAACATTTTCTTAAAAATTAAACTATTTATTTGAAAATTTAACCATTTGATTGTAAATAAACTGTTTTGCTGGCAATTGACATTTTTGGGGAGCAAATTCAACTTTGTTGTAAAATATTAGTCTAACATTCAACAATTTTGCTGAAACTATCTTGTTGTAAAATATCTTTTTTTGTTAAAAATTCATATTTTTTGCCGAAAAATCAACTATTTATCAAAAAATGTAACTACTTGGTTGAAAATACCTTTTTATGTTGCAAAATCATATCTTCGGGTTAAAACAATTTGGTTGAAAATTAATGTTCTTAGAGATTCACCTCTCTGATTGAAAATTGAACTATTTTGTTAAAAATTTATTTTTATCTTGCTTACAAATTAGTTTTTTTTTCTTCTTTTTGTGTAAAAATTACAATCTGCTTGTTGTAAATTGACCTTTTTGGTTGAGGATTCAACTATTTTGTTTTTGATTTCTCTTTCTTGGTTGGAAATATATTTTTTGTTTGAAAATTCAAATTTTCGGATTGCAGATTCAAGTGCTTTCCAAAAAAATTTCTCTTTTTGCTTGAAATTCAACTATTTGGTTAAAAATGTAACTATCATTGGTTGAATTTTAATCTTTTTTGGTTGAAATACAATCATTTGGTTGAAAATTAATTTTGTATATGATAAAAGAATCATCTTTCTTGTGTTTAATTCTGAACCACTCTATTTAGGTTTATAACATTTTCCAATGAGGAAAAGAAACAATCTAACAAAATTAATGCATATCTAAAATTTCTGATATCAAGATTTATTCTTTTTACAAACAATTAAATTAAAAGAATTCTTTCAAGAAATTTTGTTAAAATTATTTGGACTCAATTCAAAGAACGAATTATGAGTTAAATTAACTCTTTTTTTATTGACGTATCTTTGAAAAAATTTATCTTTTGTCTAAAAAATTTAATTATTTGATTAAAAATATAACTAGTTTGTTCGTCTCTTTTGGTATACAATTAATCTTTTTTAGTTAACAACTCAACTATTCTGTTGAAGGTACAGTATATTTAGACTTGAAGTCTTAGGAATTTAAAGCATTTCATAATGATTTCAATATCTCATCCATATTAATTTTATTTCAAACAATTTATTCCCGTATTTTCATACAAAATTAGGCTTTTTTTCCTTTTTTTGAGAGCACTTTGGGCATCTGAACTCACTAGAAATACGAAAACAAAATTTCGGTGAGAGTGGGGGGTGGGGCTAAGACAAAACTTTAGACCTCAATGAGCGGGAGAGGAGGTCAAAAATAGCTAAAAATTTGTCACATATTTTATGGACAGCCCCTCCCTTATTTGTTTGAACTTTTGGACTATTTAAAAGCATCAGGAAATCTTACAGACTTATTGCAAAAGAAAACAAAAGCAGCTGCCCTTTATATCAATTTGACCTTGACATGAGGACAATATCTGTATCCATCCCTCCCTTAAATTTAGGCACGCGTCTCACTCATGTTTCTTCTAGATTTAAGAATTCAGCCCCCCTAGTGAAAGCCCTTTTTACACACTCACTCGACTGCACGTGCTCCTCTCTTTTCAAAACAAAAACTAAACAGTTGTGAAACTCCCCATGGAAAAATTTATTTCTTCAAAAAATAATTACGTCCAAAAATAGATGACTTGTATCTTTCACAAACTGATGTAAGTAAAATCTGTTTCTACATATGAAGCTTCTAAAAAAAACATTAAATGTTTCGAAATTAAAGTCATTCTAAAAATTCTCAGCAGATTCTGATAAAACTTAAGCAAGTCTATAAGCTTTTATGTAAAAAATTATTTTTTATTAATTGTTGTAAATCATTTAACTCACTTTACACTGTCCACTTTACACTGCCCACTGAACACTGTCTACTGGATACGGTTAATGAGACAATGGCGCGCGTAATAAAGTTTTATCATAATTAATGAATTTTATTTTGTAAATAAAATTTCTCGAATGTAAATCAATATTTGCAATACACTGCCCAGGTTAAAAGTCAAACAGAAAAGGAAAATTGTTCTAGATTGCTGACCAATCGCTGAAGCACTTTTTTTTTTTACTGTGCAAGGGTTGATCGCGTTTACGTGAAGGTGAAAAAAAAGGCGTTTGATCGGGAAACGTTTTGATTTCTAGGCAAACCCATATGTAGCGAAGCAACTGACCGCCATTCCCCCCTTTATCGTGCCGACCCAATATCGAACGATCCGACCTTTTCAGCTTTTTATCCCATACGATTATTGGAACTACGAAACTTGCGATAAGCTTTATTGGGGAAAAAGATCCTGCGTTGACGATATGTTGTATTTTTCAAATTTAGAGTTCAGTCGGAGAAGAGATTAAACAAATTTAATTTTGAAAAATTTCCTCAACAAATGTAATGACGAAAGAATAATCGCTGCATGGGCCCATAACCTGTTTTTTATGAGATCTCGAAAAAAAATCGTTATTTTATGAAGCTGATTTGAAAGATAGTCTTTATTAACTAATCTCGACTAGGTGACCAATGGAATCACTCATAAATAATTCTAATCGTTTCCAGAAAGACTGCAGAATCGCCTATTCCAATATTACAATCGGCTTCTTTTTCAAACCGAGACTCCTCTCCAATTTCACGGCCCCTCAAAGTATTCAATTCCACAAATCGTTCGAATAAAGCTCTCAAGTTCAGAGTTCAAGAGTCATGGAATAATTTCCTCGATGTCCGGAAACCGCGCGTTAATTGACGCTCATTGTATGCGCCTAATCGCACACTACGAGTTACGGTAACTGCGATTGATTATTACAATACAAATGCGTTCCTCTGTATACAAATGTGCAAAGGCCATCAGAATTGAGACTGAACTGATCGAGGCAGGACAATGGCTATGGAATCATGAAGCACTAAAATGCGTGGGCGTTGAGCGTCCTAGAAGAGGGAAACTGAGAAAAGGCGACACGCGTGAGCGACATCGGCCATTATCCGATGTTCGGTCGTTATAAACTATATTCCGTACGAATACGGAACGAGCAGGTTTTACTACTCGCGGCGGAATAATGCGAATAAATGGTCAAAAGGACTTTATCAATGGGAAAATTTTTGGCCCCTGTGTCCTTCTAATGGGGTATTGCCACTTTCTGGGGTGGACAAAGAGGGCCAATGGTCAGCAGGAGCGGAGGTTTCCTCCTAATGCAGCTGCTCCCGATATATAAACGCGGAACATAACGTATGTACGGACCGACACCCCCGCAGCTGCACTCTTTAACTTCCACTGACCGGCAGCCGCCCACACTTTCGAGCTGAAAACACAATGCCAGTATAGGTTATCTGACTATTAACCACTATACACCTCGAAACAGAGACCACTATGTCGGGGAATTGATTTCTTCATTCAGGCGAATTTTTCAATTATCACCTCGACGTGTCCAAATGACGAGGTTCGACACAGCTCATTTACACCAGAAACAAAAAATTAATTTGCAGAATTCCTGGAAATAAAATCAAGAATCTGACGATTAAATTTGGACAACCATCGTTAAATGCTCCTATTGCAATTCAAGGAAAGATACAAATTTTCCTAAAAAAAAAAGAAAAAAATTGAGCAAGAAGAAACAGCAACGAAACCACGCAGAGAGCATCGTCGTTTCGTTGCTGTTCCTACCTGCTCAAATTTTTCTTGCTATGATAAAAACATGAGAAGGAAGGGTATTTGGTTGGTTGCCTTCTCAATTTTTTTTCCTCTTTTTTATTTCTGTCCGAGAGAAAAATTATTTTCTTTTTTTATTACGAAAATTTTCATCATTATTTAAATTTAAATAGGAGAATTTTATGGTTATTGTACAAATTTGGTCCTTTGAGTCTTTTCATTTACAATGATCCGATATACTGATTATTCAACTAAGAAAAGTCCAATTTCAACCAGAAACGATTCAGTTAGATTTTTAATTCATCAATTTAATTTTTAACCAAAAACAAACGAATTTTTATTAGAATAATTTAATTTTCAACAAAGATATGAATTTCAACTAAACTGATGAAACTTCAAAAAATAAACAAATTTTAACAAAGTAGTCCAATAAAACAATTAAATTATTACATAAAAAGAAGAGTTTTTAACTCAAATAAGTATTCATTAAATAAAAGAATTAATTTTGATGTAAATAATTAATCTTTTAACCAAAGAGTAGAATTTTATATCTTAAAAAATATTTTTTTAACAAGAAAATGCGAAAGTTGACACATTTTATATCCAAAAGACGACTTTTTAACAAATGACATAAATTTGTTCTCCGAATAATTAACTTTTTAATAAAAAATCAAAATTTTTATTTAAAAAATTCAATTTTCTATAAAAAAAATACTTATACTACCAATTCGTTGAATGTTCAAGCCATATAAAGACGAATTTTTTAAAACAAAGTTGAATTTTCATAAAAAAAGTTTATTTTTATACAAATAGTTGATTTTTGAACCAATTACTAAAATTCATCTAAAAAAATAAAGAAAAAACGAATATTCAAGAAAGCGTTTACATTTCTAATCAAGGATGTCGATTTTCAACTGAAATTATGGATCTTGAATTCAAAATAAGAATTTTTAAGAAGATAATTCGACTTTGAAGTAAGAAGTTTAATTTTTAACCAAATAGTTACGTTTTCAAAGAAGCAGTTGCATTTTTGAAAAAAAATATATAATTTTCCGTCAAGCAGACTACAATAATCTTTGAACAAAAAATGAATTTTTAACAAAAACTGTTCAACCATCAACCAAGCTGTTATAAATTATAAAAAAAAAATTATATTGTCCAGAGAGAAATAATTTTCTATAGCAAAAAAATAGAAATTTTAAACAAAATCAGTGAATTTTCAAACAAATTGCTTAATTTGCAACAAAAAATATGCATTTTCAGCCAAAAAGTTGAATTTTTAACCATAAAATATTCAGTATCAAGAAATCAAACAAATAAATTTGCTATTTCAATAATATTAAAAACATACCAAAGATGAATTTCCCACCATCAAATTTAATTTTCAACACAAAAAAGACGAATTTTTGACAAGTATATGAATTTTCAAATAAAAATTTAAGATTTTAACCAAAAATGGACGAAACATTTTTGTTAATTTTATGTTCAAAAAACGTTAATATTTCAGCGAAAAAATCGAATTTTATATAAAAAACGGTTTAATGTAACCACAATAACGAATTTACCAAAAACGATTATCAGGTTATTGGAATTTCAAAAAATAGAGATGAATTTTAAGCTACAATGTTAAATCTTTAACAAGCAAAAATAATTTTTAACAAAGAAGTTAAAAAAAACACAATTTTTAAGGAAATAGTTTAATTTCTCAAGCAAACAGATTAATTTTTATTATGAAAAATATATTATGTATAAATATATAGACAAAAAATGATAATATTCGATATTTCAAACAAAAATGTAAGTTTTGAACCAAGAAGATTGACTTAATACGAATAAAGACCAATTGCTTTGATCAGTAACATCCACTGACCGAATAAGTAATTTTTAATTATCTAAAATGCAACTGGTATTGAATAACTTATTATTTTTTAATGGCGCAGCCACTAATGAAATAAGTCAATTTAAATTATATATATATATATATATATAATAATCGGTAACATTCAGTCACTTTTATTGAATTTAAATCAATAATTGAATTAGTCAAATTCTGACTGATTTAAATTTAAAAAGTCATTAAGACTCTAGGGTTTTATCTAGGTTGCAAATAAGATCACTGAGAAAAAAGCCTTTTTGATACAAAAAACTTTCTTTGAATCAAAAGAAAATATTTATTGACTTTCAGTAAAACAAATTTCTTTAATTCAAACAAAAATTCTTTTGATTTAAGTAACTTTCTTTGTTACAGAGAAATGTTTCTTTCCAATGAAAAATTTTCTTTAATTAAAACGATTTTCTTCAGCTTGATGTTATTTTTGGTCAAATGAAAAAAGTTTTATTGAATAAACGGTTTCTTTAATTGAAGAAAAATATTTTCCTGAGTGGACCTTCTCTAACATTACATACAATGTTTTCTCAAATTATATTTTCTCTTTCCTGAAGGAGTCGATATTGATACCTCAGAATCCCGATTGGACATAAAAATCCCTACACATCCATATTCAATTCCCAATCTTATCTGTACACCTCGTAAATAGCGGTGCAGTGCTAATGGTCAATTCTCAGTGGAGTTACTTACTACTTAGGCAGTCTATTATATAGGCATGAGGTGGTAGTGCATTAGTGCCGCCAGATTGACCTGCTGGTCCAAACGGCGCTTTAAATCGCATTAAAAAAATATGCATTCACGAGTATAGAGACGAATAAGGCTGGTCTCAAGACACGTTTCAAGATCACATGAAGCTGGATTAGAATCATCATCTAAAACCTTCCTGTTCCTGTTTCCTTTTTCCGATATAAAAGAGATTTTTTAAGGTTGGTCCGTTTACTTGATCCGGGCCGTCAAACTTTTTTCGAACTTTCTGGGGCACGGCAGACCCACTGCCATTTATTTTTTTTCACGTTTATGTGAATTTATTTAGGGGTAGTACAAAAAAGAAACTTAATGATCCCAATTGTACAAAATTCAAATTATATATCTTGTCGAAAAATTATCCCAAAAAATTTATCATATATTTATATCAAAAGAGATCAATTGCTAACCACAAAAAGATAAATTTTCAACGAAATATTTAAATTTTCGATAATGAAATTCATTTTTAACCAATCAGCGTGATTAACAAATAAATAGTTGTATTCACAAGCAGAAGAAATGAATTTTCAACAATATGGTTTAACATTTAACGAAATAGACCAATTTTTAAGCGAAGAAGATGAATTTTTTATTGGACAGTAGAGTTGAAAAAAAAGGTCATTTTCGACCAAAAAAGATGACTTGTTTAATATAATACATAAATTTTTAATACAAAAGTAATAATTTACGATAAAAAAATCAAATTTTCGACTAACAAAATGACATGAAATACTTGAATTTTCAAAAAAATAATAATTTCAAAATAATTTAGGTATAGTTAAAAAATAATGTAAGACGATTTAGAAGGAGTGGGAAGTTGAAAAAATTTTCATGTTATCATGAATTAAGAAAGAATTTCCAGTTTGAACCAGAAAAATGCATTTTTAACCAAACTGATAAATTTTCTACATAAAGCAGTTGAAGTTTAAACCGAATATTTCTAACTAAATAATTGAAATTTCAATCAAGAAAATTAGTATTCTAAAATTCAGCTGAACTTTTTACAACACTAATTTTCAAACAAATACTTAGTTTTTTAGTTGAAAGAACTAATGTTTAGCATACAAAAAAACGAATTTTCGGGAAAGTAGTTTAATTTTTAACCAAAGAAATTAATTTGTAACTCAAATTTTGAACTAATAACCAAAAAAAAATTAATTTTCAGAAAGTAGTTTAACTTTTAAAAAACCAGTAGTATTATCAAGCTAGAAGATGAATTTATAACACAAAATGTAATAGTTGATATTGAAACCAAAAATATTTCAGTTTCACCAAATAGTTGAATTTTGAACCTAGAAAATTAATTTTCTACAAAAAAGAGGCATTTTCTAAAACGCAGTTAAATTATTTAAAAATTACCTATTTTTTCATTGCAAAAAAAAATGTTTAACAGTAAACAAATAACTTTCAACGAAATAGTTTAATTTGCAACTAAAGAGATAAATTTTCCAATAAAATTATGAATCTAAAAACAAAAAAGGTAATTGAGAACAATATAATTCAGCTTTTAGCCAAGGATTAGAATTTTCAACCTTAAAAGATAAATTTCAACAAACAGCATAATAGTTGATATTTAAACCAAAAAATATTTTTGTTTAAAATTAAAAATAGTTGAATTTTAAATTTCAAGAAGATTTTTATATAAAATATGATGAATTTCTAACCAGATAGTTAAGTTTTCAACCAAGAAGAATTATTTTCTATGAAAAGAGGCGTATTTTCAACAAATTACATCGATTTTCAACCTAATAGATGGATTTTAAACAAAAAATGAAAGTTGCCATTTTATTTAAAACTAATTAATTTTTACAGGAAAAAAGAATTTTTTATCAAATTGTTGAATATTCAATATTGAGACCAAAAAGACGAATTTTCCAAAATACAGTTAAATTTTCAAACAATCACTTAAATTTTCAGTCAAATTAATTAATTTTTAAGAAAAAAATACGAATTCTTAAGACAATTATAAAAAAAATACATAAATTCTTAACCAAATAGTTAAATTTTCAACCAAGAAGATTATTTTTCTACCATAAAGGCGCATTTTCTAAAACTCAGTTAAATTTTCAAACAAGTACTTAAATTTGTAGTCAAAAAATGATTTTCAATTTAAAAAATACGAATTTCCAAGAAAATAGTTTAATTTTGAACTAAATAAATAAATTTTTTAATAAAATTATAAATATATAAACAAAACAAAAATTACTTTTATGAAAGTAATATAACTTTCAACCAACGAGTAAAATTTTTAACCTAAAAAGGTGAATTTTCAACAAAAAACATAAAAGTTTAAATTTCAACCAAAAATTATATTTTTTTAAATAAAAAAGAGTTGCATTGTACTTTCATAAAATTGTCAATTTGAAAAATAATATTTTTCTGAAATAAAATTTTTTGGCAAGAAAATTGCAACTTTTACCGAAGGAGAAAGTAAAAAATAAAACTGTAAAAAACTATTGTTAAATAAACAATTTCAAACTGGAATTTTTTTCTAAGGTTCGCCTTCAACTCTCTTCCAAAATTAGTTACAATTAATAATGTTAATATTTTCCTTGAATTTATCAATCATTTCTAACAAACTAATTACAAAAAACATAAAAGTTGAAATTTCAACCAAAAATTATATTTTTTCAAATAAAAAACAGTTGCATTATACTTTCATAAAATTGTTAACTTGAAAAATAATATTTTTCCGAAATAAAATTTTTTGGCAAGAAAATTGCAACTTTTATCGAAGGAGAAAAAAAAAATAAAACTGTAAAAAACTATTGTTAAATAAACAAGTTCAAACTGGAATTTTTTTTTAAGGTTCGCCTTCAACTCTCTTCCAAAATTAGTTACAATTAATAATGTTAATATTTTCCTCGAATTTATCAATCACTTCTAACAAACTAATTACATTTTCTATCGAATAGTAGAATTTTTAATAAAGAGAGTTGAAGTCTGAACAAAAATATAATAGTACTTCCAGTGGAAAATAATTAATTTTGAACAAAAATCATTTATGTTTTAACGAAATATTAACAATTCCAGCACAGGTTTTTTGCAAAAGGGGATATGATAGTTATTGCTAAATTTTAAAAAATCTGAAACATTCTCTGTTTTCAAAAAATTCCCCGCTTTTTTCCGGTGTTCAAAATTGTAGGCTAATTAACTGTTTTCTGGTCACTGGTCATCCCGCTGACGACAAATATTCTTGATTCATTTTTAATGTAGAATCTTTATTTAATTTTCATTGTAATTTAATTCATCATTTCATCATCATTTTGTAATTCAACGACCCATTTAATGAACCGAAATGACTCCGAGTTTTTGAAACTTTGGACCAAGATTTACAATTGCAAATTTCGATCAAAATAGTCGCCTAAAACGAATAGCACGTGTTATAATTTAAGTCATTGTCAAAATGCAGATTAGACCATTGTGTCTTTAAAAAATGTTCCTGTTCTGAAATTAATATATAATTGATGTAAAAGTTCGGAATACGACCTCCGACCTGCTTTAAAATCTCTCGCATGTGGCTGCTTTTACACATTCTGTGTGCGTCGAGCATGCGTGCTGGAAACGTGCGTGCACGCTTTTGTGTTATGACCCTACTGAGCCTCTTTACGACAGATTATTATTTAAATGGCCGAAGAGCCTCACGGCTATATTAGAACGAACTCATGGACACGGTCCTGAAACGAGAATGATCCCTGCTCTTCAATTTTGATTGGTTTCTCATCTTCCGGTCCAGAGTCCGAAAAGTGAAGGCCACGCGAGTGACCCTTTGGCATACTCAGAATCGAAACCATCTGTCAAAACCCTAAAGCTTTAATTTTAATCCTAAACTGATTTACGTACTTGCCAGATGGCACTACTCTACAAATTATTTTAGCTTAATTCTTTACTTCTCCCATTTCATAATTATTCAAGAAAAATAAAAGAAAGTATCTAAAAAGTATCCTAAATCAGTGATTATCACATTAGCCGCGGGAGTCAAAGCAGATACCTCGATGCGAGTAGATGGATACTTTCATTTTTTGCAACAGATGACCCTTTCTTTTGTATGAAATTAAGCTCAGTTACAAAAATTAAAATAATGAAAACATAGCTCAATTGAATCCAAATTAACTGCCGCACTACAGAAAGTACAAAAAAAGATTAGGAAACACTGTCCTAATCTGCCTGCGGCAGAATTTCCTGCCCACGGCAGACACTTCGATGCGAGTTCAATAATTGACCCTTTATTTTGTATTAAATAAAAGTCAGTTACAAAAATTAAAATTCTGAAAACAAAGCTCAACTAGATCTTAATTAGTTGAATGAATTTTATTATATAATTTTGATCTAATTTTTCTCAATCGGTTCTCATTCTCTAACGATAGAAAGGTTGCGCAAGGCAATCAATCACCCTTAAAACCGACAGTCAAGTGTTTGTCTTGGGTCCTAGTATTGAGAAAAATTTTAGGGTGGTGGGTCTGCTGCTCCACCGAAATTTAAAAAAAAGATTAGTAAACACTGTCCTAATATGCCTGCGGCAGAATTTCCTGCCCGCGGCAGACACTCCGATGCGAGTTCCATAGTTATTATGCTCTATCAATGGGAAGGTCGCGCGAGGGAAGCAATCGCCTGCATGACCGGCATTCAAGTGTCCCCCTTGCGGACAGTGTATAAATTAAATCTTCCGGGTGAACTGGAAAAAATTCAATTTTTGACCAGGAACACCGGAAAATAAACTAAATTTCTTTAAGTGGCCAGTAGCTTAATTCGGAATGGAGATACAAGGAAAACTTTTTTAAAAGATTCTATGCTCATCAAAGGGTACTATGAAAATATTCATTATACATGTGAGCTATGGCTGTGAGCATTATCGTCCTTAATCGTATTCACCTTCTTCTCCGTCGTTATTGCAGCGATGATTATTACGATTATTACGTCTCGGTTCTTAGTGTCGTAAAGCGAAGGATTATGGGGGAGGGTAGAAAAGGGCCCCATAAAAAAGATAGGAAGCCTCGGGCCTTGCTTAATAAGCGAATTCTCTTTATAATATCTGTATACCTACTTCGCTTCTTTTATATGCATCATAACCCAAGAGTTTTTTTTCTTTTTGGTTCTATTCTTTATTTGAGAACCACTCTGGAAATCTATTAATTTATAAGGTGCTTTTAAATTTATTTTCTTAATATAAAAAATCTTAAAATATTTTAAACATTTAGAACTGAATTTCCAGTATCCTGATTTTTTAAAATAAAAAATTACCAATCCTATGAAATTATTATATCTGAAGTGATGAAAAAAACTATAAAAACCTATATTACGGAAATTCATTTAATGATTGTTGCCAGGACCGTTAATATTTTTTTTACGAAATATAATACTGAAAAAGAAAATAAAAATTTTCTGATAAAGAATTCCGGAAGTTAGTTTTCACTTTGTAGCTTTAGTAAACTATCAGTAAACCTAATTTCATAGTTGAAAGAATTCGTAGAAAATGAGACCAACTCGATTAGAATATACAATACTTGAATTTCGAAACTCTTATTTAAATTTTATGTAAGTTTCCACATTGTTATGTTACGCGTGTCTCGTCAGCTTGATAACGTCGGAACTTATATATTCTAATTTGCATTAGCAATGTGGAAAGCCCACCTAAGTCAATTTCGTTTAATTTTTTGTAATTGCTAGTTTTTGAATCTCAAATTCTATATTATTAAAAAATATGTTATGCTTGAAAATCAAAAATATTAAACTAATCAAAGTAGAGACCTTCCTGGGTTCCCAAAATATATAAACATTCATTAAAAATACTAATTTGTGTTAAACAATTAATTTAATGTAATTTAATTAATAGTTTAAGTGCTGTACAATTAAATTTCAACTCTCATTAACAGAGTATCTACCACATGGCTGATTTTAAATTTCGGAACATTTTCTAGTTTTTTCCTCGATCCATAACTTATAAAAGAGTTCAATATTATTTCATTATTTTTGAACAATTTTTAAAGACTTAGAAAATTCAAGATTTGGAACAAGAAATTTCGCTAAAAAAGAGTCTAAATTTTTATATTTTACCAAATTTCCCTGATGCAAGTCACAATTATTTTTATTATGTAATAATCTTTTTTTATTTTCAATAAAAAACGATAATTTTTGCAATTTGTTAAATTTTATACAAACAGTTGCATTTTTATGCAAGAAAGATGCCATTTCTACTGAAATAGATAAATTTTTAAATGAAGAACACAAATTATCAAACAAATAGTTGAATTTTTATCGAAAAAAGATTTCAGTTTGAATTTTCAGCATAACAATATAAGTTTTAAATAAGAAAGAAATTTTCTATGAGAATATATTCTCACAGAAAATTTCTTTCTTCTATAGATGAATTTTTTATACCCAAAACTATACATTTTCAACAAAACAGTTAAATTTTTAACACCAAAAAATTACTTTTCAACTAAATTCTTGAATTTTAAACCAAACCTTTAAATTTGCATTAAAGAAAGATGCAATTTCTTGTAGAATAAGTGAATTGTTATATGAACAATACAAAATTTGGAAAAAAATTGAATTTTTGCCCGAAAAAGTTACATTTTTACCCTAGAATATTTTATACGTTAAATAAAACAATTTCAAATAAAAATTTATAAAGTTTCAAATTTTTTTTACTTGACAGTTTAAGGTTATAGAAATTCACTGACTTTTACACGATTTTTGTTCTTTAAATTACTGACTTTTCCCTGGCCAATAAAACTCCTGACTTTACAAAAAATTGTGGAATTTTAGGACACTATTTGTAATTTTTAGAAACCGCGTCTGAAGTTAAATACAAATTTAGTAAATATAATATAAAAGTTACTGAATTTCGTTTTCAGCAACCCAATTTAGTAAATTTCAGTTACTTCAGTATCTTAACTGTGTCGGAATTTTTCGAACATTTTGAACAGTCTACACTGTAAGAAAAAACTATGGTAAATTTCTCATATATGTATTCGAAGTAATTAACCCATAAACGTATAGAAATTTTCCCATACATCCGTATGGGAAAATAATTCTACTTTTATGGGACTTTTCCAATACTGGGTTAGTACTCTTCCCATACTTGGTTACGGGGAAAATGTTGATTGTCCGATAAATTGGTTGTTTTTTTCCAATATCCGGTTTGTATTTTCCCCACACTACAATTAAATATCACAATTAATTTTTTTTCGAAAAATATTTTATCAAAATAATCTTAAACTATACTTATGCTACATCACACTGAAAAATGTCTAATTGCACTGAATCTTATTCCACTCACAATATTTCACTGTTTTGTTACTGCAACTACAAAATGTTTCACAAGTGTGTACTGAAACTAATACGAAGTATACGCTTGTCTAGAATTTTACATCTGCTTTTAGTTCCTTCTTATTTCTATTTTTTTTTTTTTTTTTTGTGAAAAAATGTCTAATTGCACAAAATCTGATTGCACTCACAATATTTAACTTCACTGCTACAAGTTCAAAATATTTCACAAGTTTGTACTGAAACTAGTATGAATTAGACGCTTGACGCCAATGAATGTATTATACTCTGCTTGTTCTTCTCCATTCACCATGGTTACAGCACATGCGCGCTTCACTCGGTTGCGCATTCTGCAGCCGCGCATCAAAGTTCCACTCACGCCTGGAAGTTTTCCCATATCAGTGCATGGCATTCTCCACGCATATGAGAAATTTACAAGTGAGTAAGGAAAAATTTCCATGCTTCTATGAGATATTTAAAAGTATGGAAAAAAACCAGAGATATAAATTCACGGAATGTGCGAAGGTTAATTAACAAGGAGAGTCCATAAAAGTGAAAATCGAAAAGTGTATCACTATCAACATAGCTCGCACGATTCCGCACGAATTTCTCATTTGTTGCTCACCGCGGAGTGAATTTATCAGAAACCCGAGTTATTCCATTAAATTATCAGCTCTTGCCATCTCATACCAGTTTCGAATCTCGCGATAAGTCCGCCGGACAAATTGTTATTAAACTCGTTCGAAGCAGAGAGACAAGTCCCGATCTTGGCTTTTCTCGAGTCGGTGGGGGTTGAAAAATGCTTGAGGGCGCCGTCGAGCATTCACGCGGGTCCGTAAATCCGCTCCGAGCACGATAAGGAGGACTCGCGCGCGAATTCGATGAATTCGACACGGACATCGGTATTTCGAATAACAATAAATATCGAGTTGAAAAGAAGGCCGGTGCACGCGCGTCGGTAACATTAAAACCCTCTTACACTTGGTTGTACTTTGGGATTGGTGGTGGGAAGGTTGGGTATCGGGCAACTTTGCAGGAGGTAAGATCATGAGTCTGCCTTCGGCGGGAAGATAAGGACCTCGCGTATGACATGCTCAATCCCTCCCCCCTTTTTCCGCTAACCAGGTAACAACATTCGCGAGTAGGTACTGCACACCAGGCCAAGCCAAGGTTCACTTCTAGCTCGGATCGCCCTTATTTATTCATTTGGAAATAAATAAACGCTCCACATGCGAGATGTTGTTGCGGCACCGCGTCGATAAGATAGGAACCTGTAAATCTCTAGGTTACTCACCAGGTCACGAAACGATCTCCTTCGTTGTCCTGCCTCCCATCACCTCTTCCTGCTCTTGCTCTCGCCCCCAAGACCTTTTTCACTCCTCACACACTCGCTATTCTTTATTTTATTTCTTCCTGTGTGGCTCATTCTTAATTTATTTCTTCTCCCCTTTTTGCTTTTACAATTCGGCACCAGAAACCCTAATGGGAATTCGATTCCTCGCTTTAGCGATCGATTTCGTCCTGGCTGTGTTGTGAGAGTAGTGATGCTGTAAAGCAGGCTGTAAAGTAGAAATGTGTTCAACTTATTTTTATTGATTTTGTGAAACGTTCTTTCATTTTGGAATGAAGTTTAACTTCAAAAATAAATATGAATAAACCTTAAATGGAGTGGCAATAATGATGAGAGGGGCTTGAGTTAATAGACAGAGTCGCTTTGGATAATTTGGCAATAGCGAGTCTAACTTGTTATCGGAATCATTTAGGATTGTGGCCAAAATATCTAATAATGTAAGTTCGTAAATGAAGGTGATCTTGCCTAATGATAGACATCGTTGTGCCCTAGTTGATCGGTGCGAAAATAGATTGATTCGAGGAAAAAACAGACGGATTTCATAATATCGCCAATAAGCCGATTTCCCGGATCGGCCAGTATCTAACTCGAATTTCAAAAAAATCTACTTCCTACGTAAAATCTATTCAACCTGCGAAATCAGTGATAGATTTATTTAACATTCAGGGTTGCAACAGGTCAGGGAATTCTGAAAAATATGGGAATTTAGGACTGGCCAGGGAAAGTCAGGGATTGTTAGGGAACGTCTGCAAGAGTTAGGAAATTTATGATATACTAAAGTAGTTGTTTATACATTTTTGTTTGTTGTCCAGACTTTAAACAATTTCCTCTATTCCCCTTTTTCCCCTTTTTGAAAAGAATTTCCTCTTTCTTACCAATTTTCAAAAAATCTCTCGTTTTTGTCAATTTTTTGCTCAAATTCAAACTGAATTAATAGAACCCAATATTAACATCCAACTATTGGTTGAAGACTGAACTATTTTGTAGGACATTTTTTTATAATTAAACTTGATCGTTTTTAGTTGAAAGTTCAACTATTTAGTCAGAAAATTATCTGTCTTAAACTAAAGAAACTGTTTCACTAACATAATATTTTCCTTTAACCAAAAATATATTTTAAAAAAGAACATAACTTTGAATTTAAAAAAATGCTTTGCAACAAAAAACAATTTCTTTCCTGAGAACCAATGATTGCTTTTCTTTGATTCAAACGAAATTTTTTTTTTTTAATCTTTTTTCTGTGTGTTAAATTTTTTATTCAAGATTCATCTTTTTGGGTTAAAAATTTAACTATTTGGTTGAATTGCTTTGTTAAAAATTTATTTTATTAGTTAAACTTTAATTTCTTTGGTTTAAAATTTGATTGGTTGAAAAATTCGTGTTTTTTAATTAAAAATTAATTTGTTAAACTACAAATTTAACTATTCCATTTTTTGTTGAAAACTTAACCATTTAGTTGAAAGTTCAATATTTTATTTAATATTCGTCCTTTTTAGGTTGAAAATTAATCTTATTAATTAAAACTGAAATACTTGGTTGAAAATTGAATTAATTTGTTTACATCTTATTTCATTAATTAAAAGTTTTTTTTAATTAAATAATTTTTTTGAGAATTCGTTTTTTATTTTAGTTGAAACTCAATTGTTTAAAGTGCCAATGTAACCATTATATTTTTCGTTAAAAATTGATCGATTTTAGTAAAAACTTCAACAATCTGGTTTTAATTTTTTTCCTTTTTTCATTGAGAAATCTTTTATGGATGGAAAATTAACTATTTTGACGAAAATTCTGTTCTTCTTTATGAATTCAACTATTTTTTATTGAAAATGAAAGAATATTTTGTGTTCTATATCAATTATTGGATTTTTTGTCAAGAACTAATTTTTTTGGTTGTAAATTCAACTATTTGGTTGAAAATCCAACTTTTAAGGTTAAAAATTCAACTTCTTGGTTAAAATGCAACTATTTTGTTGCAAATTTAATTATTTTCTTCCAAATTCAACTATTTTGTTAGTCATCTTTTTTTAATTGAAAATTTAACTGTTTCGTTGAAAATTCGTTTTTTGGGAAGACAAGTCGGCCTTTTGGATTGAATATTGTCTTCCAAAAAATTTTTCTTTTGGTTTGAGAATTTAACTATTTTTGATAAAAATGAAATGTTTTTGGTTGAAATTTTTTTTTAATTCTACTATTTGGTTGAAAATTTTTTTCTAGGTTAAAAATTCAACTATTTGCTAAAAAATGCAACTATTTTGTTAAAAAGTAATATTTTTTTTATAAAAAATTCAACTAGTTTGTTGAAAATTCGTCTTCTTGGATAGAAAATTCATCCTTTTAGATTGAAAATTCATTTTCTTTGACAGAGAAATTCTTAGCTGAAAATTAACCTATATTGATTGATAATTA
>NC_046665.1:98501570-98503548 GCF_010883055.1 Belonocnema kinseyi | reverse complement strand
AGAATGAGAGAGGAAAAAAGAAAAAGAAAAAAAAGAAACAGAAAAATAAAAAAAGAGACAGAAAAAGAAAAAAAAGAAGGAAATAAGTGAAGGGAAGATAAGTTGATGGAAAGAAGAGGATGCACTGTATATTGTATGTATATTATCCTTTTGTAACGCAGAAGGCAGGCTTACTCATCACGCTCATGCACTTCAACTAATTCGTCCCAGGCTGAGATTCCAGATTGCAAGATGGAAGTCTTCTGCCATTGCGATTCCATTATTTGCACTCCTTCTCCCACGAGATTACACTAAGATCCTGTCCTTGCGTTTATCAAAGTGGGGAGACTTGGAAACGCTTCCTTCTCCTTCAACTCACTCTATTAATTCGATGATTGAAGTCGATAAATTTCGTACACAGGCGTATTTATACACACACACACACACACACACAATTCTGGTTAAATTAACCAGAATTCTTAGACAGCAAATTCAAAAAAGACGAATAAAAAAAAAATTCTGAACCAAAATGTTGAATTCTTGACTAACAAATAAGATTTTTTAAACAAAAAGATTAATTTTCTACTGAAAAAAAACACGAATTTTTAACAAAATTCAAGAATTTGTAATCAAAAAGTTGAATTTTCAACGAAAGGGCATATATGCCCTTACTATTTTTTCATGGTTAGAGCAACCAGAATTCGGGTTTAAGTAACCAGAAATTAGGATAAAAACAATCAGAATTTTGATTACTTTAACCAGGAAAAATAGTTCGGGCATATTTAACCAGAATTCTGGTTGATTTAACCAGACATTTTTTTGAGTTTGTCTTGGAACGCACAAGCCCGAGTTTCCCGCCCTTTTTCAATATTAACTATCAGTTCTTTTTTATTGAAGCGTTTACAGGAGAGGGGGGGTAGAAAAGAGAATAGGGTATTTATAAGAGGTTTGCTACCAAACCCCAATTTCGAATTTCAAGGACTTTTCCTTGACCAACTTTTCATTTACCCAAAACTTAAAAAAAAACCAATCTTATTTTTTCAATTTTAGTTGCTATAGTCAGATTTTCATTTTCCCTAATCTTTATCAATTTTTCGTTTGGATATTAAAAAAACTTATACTTAGGAGACTATTAATTTAATATGCAAACAATCTTTGCTTATAAATTCATCTTAAATATTTTTAGAGACTATCAAAGAGATGAATTAAAAAAAAAACAGTTAATTTTCTGCCAACAAAGTCAGAAAGATGATTTCTAAACCAGTTGAATTTTCAACAACAAAATATATTAATTTAAGACCAAACTTTTGCATTTATATAACTAAATATAGTTAAACTTAAAAAAACAAAGAATTTTTAACAAAATAGTAATCTTTTCAACTAAAATGGTCGAATTTGAAAAAAAAAATAAAGATTGAACTTCACCAAAAAGAGTTATATTTTTAATTAATTAGTTGAATCTTGAACCAAAAAAAATTCTTATAAGCTAGTTGAATAATCAATCAAGAAAGGTGAATTTTCAACAAAGAATTTTTCTGCAAAAGACAAAGAATTTTCAATCGAGAAGGACGAATTTTCTGACTGAAGAAACGAATTTTCAATAAAACAGTTGAATTTTCAATCAAATAAAAAGATGACATTTTAACAAAATATAGTTTAATTTTGTTAGAACTAGTTGAATTTTCAACCAGGAAATAAAAATTTCAACCAAGTAGTAGAATTAAAAAAAAATTAAATTTCAAACAAAAACAGTTCATTTTTATCAAAAATAATTAAATTTTCGAAAACCAAAAAGACGAATTTTTTAGGAGACAGTTGAATTATCAATTAAGAAATGTTAATTTTCAGCTAAGAATTTTTCTAACAAAGAAAATCATTTTTCAGTCATAAAGAACGAATTTTTTATCGAAAGAGGCAAATTTTCATCACAACAGTCGAATTTTTTGTAAAAAAAAGTCGACTCTTTAACCAAATAGTAGAATTTTCAAAAAAAATATTA
>NC_046665.1:98498839-98501470 GCF_010883055.1 Belonocnema kinseyi | reverse complement strand
GGGGGGGGGGGGCAAGAATTCGTTTGTAAAATTAAATATAGTAAAGTTTTCAGTACACTCAAAAAAATGATTAAATCTACCAGATTTCTTGTTACGTATGCACTCAGAAAAATGTTTGTTTGAATCAAACAACAAAATTTGTTTGAATTTATATAATTGAATCAGACAAATTGTTTGCTTTAATTAAAAAAAGGTTTATTTAATTTTATGAAATGAAAACTATTTGCCTTATTGATTGAAACAAATAATTTGTTTAGTACAATTTGTTTGATTCGAATTTATAAAAATATTTGATTCAAACAAAAAATACAGTACAAAGCAGTACTACAAAGTGCCGCAAGGCGTGATAAAGCGCTGCTGGCGGTTCCTAAGTAACTAACCTAGAATCTGAATTAATTTATCATGTGCATTATTTGATGGCATTGGAATTTTGTCAGTGTTGTATTATTCTGAAGGTTCTGATTTTCTGTAAAATCTTAAATTAAATGAAAAATGGACGAAATATCTCTAGTTTAGGAATTACTTGAATTTTTTTCTATTGTAATTATTATTGTATAATTGAAAGCAGGAACACTGATATATATAATACATTCAATTCAAATGTCTAATTCTGGTACATTTCTCATTATTCTAATATATGATTGTTTTATTCAGAAATGAGAAGCACAAAGTTAACAATTAACCAGAATTAAGCTTCGAAATGAATACGTGTTTCTGGTTTTACATATACAACGATAATTATGATTATGAATAAACATGTTATCGAGCTTATTCATCATTTTTAAAGAATGCTCAATTTTGAGGTTAAGCGTAAAAAAAGATTTACTTCACTTCAACAAAGTCTATAATTATTTTAAAAATATATATATTTAATGTAAACAAGAACTTTACTTATTTTTAACCAGAGATTTATTTGAACAAACCAAAAACTTATTTGACCTAAACAAATGAGGACAAACAAAAAATTTATTCGAATCAAACAAACATTTGTTTGACCCCATATTAAAGAAATAACTTGTTTAATTCAAACAAAATTAGTTTGATTCAAACAAACATTTTTCTGAGTGTGCCCTTTCTATTTTTTCTGGTTAAATTAACCAGAAATTTTAGCTAACTCAACCAGATTTCTGGTTACTCTAACCAGAAAAAATAGTAAGGGCGCATATTTAATAAGAATTCTGGTTGATTTAACTAGTTTTTTTTTCTAGTATACATTTCTAGATTGTTAAAAATGTTTGCAATGTTATTATATATTTAACTTTTTCATTGAGAATTCATTAATTTCATTAAAAATTTTATTTTTTTGTTAGTATATTAATGAATTTGTTAAAAAATTCATCGTTTTTAGTTAAAAATTCCAGTTTTTGGTTAAGAATTCTTGAATTTTATTAAAAATTCGCTTTTTCCGACAGTCAATTAAGCTTTTTGTTCGAAAATTCATATTTTTTAGTTAAAATTTCAACTTTTTGAATAATAATTCTTGAATTTTGTTAAAAATTAGTTTTTTTCGATAGAAAATTAATCTTTTTGATTAAAAACTTAATTTTTTTAGTTAAAGATCCAACGTTATTGTTGAAAATTCTTGAATTTTGTTACAAAATATGTCTTTTTTGGCAGAAAATTAATCTTTTTGATTAAAAATTCCTCATTTTGGTTAAAAACTTAACTTTTATGTTGAGAATTCTTGCATTTTATTGAGAATTCGTCTTTTGTAGTAGTAAGTGAATTGTTTTGTTGAAAAATTCATCTTTTTTAGATAAAAGTTAAAATTCTAGGTAGAGAATTCTTGAATTTTGATTTTTTTTTTAATTTTCCTTGGGAAATTAAACTTTTTGTTTGAAAATTCATTTTTTGGTTAAAGATTCAAAATCTTCAACTTCTTTGATTGGAAATTGAACTTTTTTGTTAAAAATTCTTTTTTTTTCTGTTAAAAAATTAGATTGGTCATTGAAAATTTACCTATTCCATTATTGACCGAAAATGGTTATTTTTTAAAGAAAAAATGCAGCTTTTGTTAAAATAAATCTATTGTGCTAAAAATTCGTTTGTTTTTAATTCAATACTAATCTAGTTTAGTTCAAAATTTAACTTTTGGGTTGAGAGTTCTTTTATTTTGTTAAAAAGTCACTGTTTTTGGTATAAAATTAACTTTTATGTAGAAAATTAGTTTTTTTTTTAACTAAAATTATTATCAGCGCCGAATTAACATTTTTCGGGGCCTGGGGCTAAACCTCGAAGAGGCCCCCTTAAGGGCAGACAAATTCTCAATTTTGCTGTAATGTACGTAATTTTCTGGGGTCAGGGGCCCCTCGGCCCCCTGGGGCCTGGGACACTAGCCCCCCCCCCCCCCCCGTGACCTTTGGTAAATTCGGCGCTAATTATTATTTTTTAAATTAATAATTCAACTGTTCAATTTTTAGTTAAAAATGTACCTTTCGGAGTTTAAAAATTTAATAATCCTTGGACTAATTCTCACATAAAATTCAATTAGGCACATTTCAACACTTACTCTAAAAATCACTTTTTTATTTTAATTGTTGATTTATTACGGAAGTTTGTAATTCGCTATAAATACAAAAAAAAACTAATATAAACGTAAAATCGGGTTTTACCTGAAGGCTACGTTACTTT
>NC_046665.1:98465450-98498739 GCF_010883055.1 Belonocnema kinseyi | reverse complement strand
TTGCCAACAGTCGTATAGTGTATGAATGTGTGGTACCATATGTATTAGCACTTCCACTTTCACGCGTGCAAGAACTGAGGAGGGAATGTATGACTGTATGTGGTGCATTAAAGTACGCTAGGATTGCAGGATTGGGGCTGAAGAGGGAGGCGGTCCAATGAGACAGGTGCGAGCCAATCAGAGGGCGCCATGTGCAATTTCCTTTGGTTCCTGCTTCCCCCGTTTCTCCTTCTTATTCCATTCTTAAGCTTTTCTTCTTCGTCTTTACCCACCACAATATCACCGCTTCATTTGCCGTCTTGGTTAAATGAGTCTTCCAAGGCGAGTGCATTCGAGAGCCCTGATAGGTCGCAACTCGCAGCTTTCAGGTCTTCCTAATCGCATAGAAAGGTGTCAAGCATGGGTGCATCTTTCAATTGTGGGATAATCTCCCTTATCCGGTTTGGTGTAATCTAATATAGAACTTTCTATAAAGGGGTTTTTCATTTGTTGTACATTCTTTCCTTAGAATTGAGATAATTTAATTATTTTTGGATGTGTTGGTGCATCTAATGATATTACTAAATACTTTTTATGTCACGAATAGTATCATTGATATCCGGGATATCTTTTCAAAAGGCTTTTAAGTTTTCTGAAATCCTAGGAAATTCTCTTGAAATCTCGTTCAATTCCTTCTCTTTTCTTAAGAAACCCTGAAATCTTTTAAATCCTCCGAAATCTCGTAAAATCTGCAATATCGTTTTTAAATTCCTTGAAATCTGTGGAAATCTCTTGAAATATATTTTTTTAAATCCTATAATTCCCTTTTGTCTGGTGAAGTGCCTTAAAATCCCTGAAATACGTATATATGCCTAGAATCTCTAGAAAGGAATCTGCTTTAAAATCCAATGAAACTCTTAAATACCCTAAAATCTCTTCAAATACCAGAAATACGTAGAAATCCTTAGAAATCCCTTAAAATTGAGATTCATTTAATTTATTTCCTAAAACTCTTTAGAAATTCGTTGCAATATTTTTAGTATAATTGATAACTTGGATCCCTTTTTTAAACACTTTCAAATTTATGTGTCGTTATATTCCTTTAATTTTTTTAAGAAATCCTCAGTAGTTTGAGATCTTTTCATAAATATTAAAATCCTTTGAAATCCGTGGAAATCCCTTGAAATTTATTTATTTTTGTAATCCAATAAATCTTTTGAATCTGATGGAATCCTGAAATAGTTAGAAATTCTTATAAAAATCCCTTGAAATTGAGTTACATGTAATTTATTCCCTGAAAATTTTTAGAAATCCGTTTTCATTCCTTGTAATCTTTTTATCGTATTAAATTCTTTCTAAATCCGCGGGAATCCCTAGAAATTTCATAATTTCTTTAGAAATCCAAGGAATCTCATAAATCTGATGAAATTCTTAGAAATCCTTTGAAATTGAGATTCATTTAATTTATTTTCTAAAACCCTTTAGAAATGCGTTGTAATACCTTGAAATCTATTTTTACAAAATCCTTTGACATTTTCTGAAATCCTTCGAATTTGTTAAGAAACCCTAAACTTTTTGAAAGCCTCCAAAATCTCGTAAAATTCAAAATATCCTTTTAAAAATTATTGAAATCCGTGGAAACCTTTTGAAATTTTATTTTAATTCTATAAATCCCTTAAATCTAAATTTTTATTTTATTTCATTTATCTCCTGAAATTCTCTAGAAATCTCTTGGGATCCCTTGAAATCTATTTTTAATATCATTGAAATCCTGGATACATTTTCAAAATCTTAAGAAATTTTCTGAAAACTTACAAAAGTTTTTGAAAATACTATAAATTCTGGAATCATGTTAAATTCCTTTGTATTTTGTAAGAATCCTTTTATACCCTTCTAAAATCCCTTGAAATTCGCAAGAATCCCTTAAGATTTCATATATTTTATTTTAAAATCCAATAAATCCTCTAAATCTGCTGAAATCCTGAAACCCCTTAGATATTCTAAGAAATTCTTTGAAATTGAGTTACGTTTAAATTATTTCCTAAAACTATTTAGAAATCCGTTGTAATGCCTTGAAACCTTTTTATTATTTTTAGATCCTTTGAAATCCGTGATAATCCCTTAAAATTTCGCCATTTCTTTTATAATCTAATAAATCCCTTAAATCTAGTGAAAGCCCTGTAATACTTAGAAATTCTTAGAAATCCCTTAAAATTAAGTTTAATTTAATTTATTCTCTAAAACTTCTTAGAAATCCGTTGTAAATCTGTGAAATCTTTTTATCATTTTAAAATCCTTTGAAATCCATGGAAATCCCTTGAAATTTCGCAATTTCTTTTATAATATAATAAATCCCTTAAATCTAATGAAATTCCTGAAATAATGATAAATTATTAGAAATCCTTTGAAATTGAGTTTCATTTAATTTATTCCCTAAAACTTCTTAGAAATACGTTGTAATTCTTTGAAATCTTTTTATCATTTTAAAATCCTTTGAGACAAAAATTTTAAATCTTATTATATTCTTTAAATTAAAAAAAAACCCTAAACTCTTAAATCCTTTAAAATCCCACAAATTCTGATAAAGTCCTTGCAATTCCTTGAAAACTTTTTAAATGCCCTAAAAGCTTTGAAATCTCTTGAAATCTTTGCATTATATTAATATACTCTGAAAATCCCTTAAAATTATTGAATTTCTCGGAATCGTGTAAAGTACCCTAAAATCTTTCAAATTCTTTGAAATCCATTTAAATTTTTTAGTTCTTCAAAGTCATTGAAGAGCCCTATGAAATCGAGAAAGTCTGGTAAAATCCCCACGAACCTCTTGAAATAATTTAAAATCCCGAAAATTATCTGGACATTTGAAATTTAATAAAAATTCTGCTCCTTGAAATCTCATGCCTTGGCATCTTTGAAATTCTCTAAAACTTTTGGCATAATTCAAAATTATCTGAAAGTTTTGAAACCCTATAATGACTCCTTCGAAACCCCTTGATTTTTTTTAAATATCGTGAAATTTTCAGAAATCCCTTAAAATGTTTTGAAATCTCTGAATACCCTTGAAATCTTGAAATGTTTTGAAATTTTGTTTTTTGAAATGAATCTTTTTATACACAAGGAGTAGTTTTCATTCATTTTTGTTAACGAAATCTTATCATATTTCTATTAAAGGATGTCTTATCATTAAAGAATGGAAAATATTTTCCAAAGTGGAGGAAAACAAAAAAACATCCGCATAATTATTTTCAGATAAATTAAAAATATTATTCGAACCGTGCATCAAGTTCAGGATTTAAAGAATATAATGTAGAATTTTTTTTAAGTTTCAAGATGTAGGATTTAATTATGAACAATTTGAATAAAAATAAATACACAGCTTCCGCCCCAGTACTTCTCAAATTTATTGAAAGTATTTCCGGATCAATTTTCTTTGTTATAAAAATAACAAAATATAAATATTTAATTCATGATAACTAAAAAGACAAAAATATCCTCAAACATTGATCCACAAAATGAAATTATACAACCAACAGAAACTTTTTTCCCACCAGAAATTAGTAATAGATAACCATAACCATCTTTTTCAAAGACAAGATTAAATATAGGTCCTAACTGAAAAATGTGACTAATCGCAACGTCATATAAGTAAATTAGATCAAGGAAACCGTTATACCATTAACACTACACAAATGTCTCTATTCTGATTAGTTCACAGATTTAAAAATCAAATACAAAATAACTTTAACCAAATTGTCCTCTTTCTCTACGATACGACCACTTAGAAATTTCTCCCAAAAAAATACTTGACCCTGAAGAGAAACCTTTCTCCGTCGAAAAAATTCTTTCCAATCCAGCATGGTCCATCTGGTATCTTGTATCTGGCAAATATCTGTCTGGTCGACGTGAAAGTCCATGGAATGTCAGAGCTCATTTTCCAGCAGAAGCGTGTCGTTCCTCCAGAGTAAAATGTTTATGCACCCTCCAGGAAGGCAGAGGAAGGACTTGGTAGGCTAGCGGCTGAGACGAGGACGTGAATTATGACTTCCGACCCATTTTCGCATTGTCGTCCCAATACTAGCTCATTCAAAGTCAGTAAGTCCATGAAGATAGTTAGCCTTCGACCAATAATATCTATATAGAATAGAGGTCAGTCGTCTACAACTGTACACGAGCTTTCCACTACCTGCAAGGACCTGGTGCGCGCGTATGATTTACGACAAATAATAAATCATTTCCGGATACTGGATAAAGTTCGGAAACTGAATCCGGACTCTTCGGTCAGCAGACAATAAGGACAGCTAGTGGCCTTCTGTGTCTGTGCGAAGCCCCAATATTCTTGCTTTATGAAGAAAAGTCAGCCCGGGAATTGCGCAACAATGATAATGCCTTCAACCCCCGCTAGAATTTCTAAAAAAAAAATCGACAATGGTCCAAGTTTTATAGCGACATAAATCATCTGAAAGGTATGAGCTTGGGGACAGCGTTAAAGGTTAAAATAAAAACTAAAGGAGCACGTGCCCTACAGATAGAATATTCCTAGGACCTGGGAATATAGTGTCCTGTCGAGTTCAGAATCCGAAAAACTCATGAATGAAAGATATTTTCAGTTCCTTCCGGAAGAAGGTTTCCATTCCTTTCATGTTTCTCAATTTCCAGAAATCTCTCTGCTTTCGAAATTCTCAGGCTAATGTTTTTCAGAAAGAATATTAACTGGAGACTGGCAGGAAGTAGGATATAGTATTCGAGGGGAGCAGAAGGTTCGCAATTATATATTTTAATCAAGAAATTCCTTGCCTTAGTTCTGCCAATTACGGCGAGTCACTGTGTGAGCTGATTTGAGAGCAATTGTCGACTACGAAGCCATAAGATGTGCAAGTATTTGCCCTCGGCACTTGGTAATCGAATCAATGATTTTATTCGAACAATATTCATCTATATATGTACGGGTAATCTTGTAGTTTCTTATCTGGAACAGAATCACAGTCTTGCAAAGAGACAAAAATTAAGAGAAAACATTTAACTCATTTAAAAAAAGAAATAGTTTAATTGCACGTAATCTTTTTTTCCACTTTGAGCACCCATTAGCTTTATTTATCAAGAAATCAAATATGTTTTAAATATGTTTAAAGTATTAATATGTTTAAATTAATATGTTTTAAATTCCATCTTTTTTACTGTAAAACAATGTTTTCTCCTTGTATGGAAAAAAGTTCACGAACTGCAAAATATTCAAATCTATACCTTCATCTTTTTATTGCATTTTGTGTTTTAAATTTTATCCACTTCAAAATATAAAATAGTGTAACTTGCGAATAATCATTTCTTATCGCTTGCAAGATCTTCTGAAAAGCTTCTGAGATCGCATTTATGTTGTGTCTGATTTACACGTGTCTCTCAAGAGTTTCTTCATGATATTCATAAAGTATGTTTTATTGAAAACAATGTTCTTTCTAAAAATGGAAATGGTGAATGACGTGGAATTAAAATTCGTCTGAATTACGACAAGTTCACTTCTCTGGTCATTGATCCCTCTCGATGTGGTTTATTGGCCACTTATCGACTTTTGCCTAAGGTCAACGTGTCTATCAAGGCCACGAGAATAGGATGAAGGAGATTTTATAGAACTACTGTCAAAGAGCTTCTGAAGAGATAGCAGCTTTTGAAACTATAAGACATCATTATAAATTTGAAGACATCATTATAAATTATGGAGCATAACAGTAGATCAGAACTGATAAGAAAATAGTTGAGAGAGTCGATCGTGTTGAGCGTAAAGGTTCAAAATTATTGCATATTAATGACCAAATTTGCGAATTATAAAGAAGACAGAATCAGATTCCAATAGGTCTCTGTATCTATTTATAGATGTTAAATATTTTTATGCATAAATCCGGCTTTTTGGTAGGTTTCATCAGAAATTTGGATAATTTCAAATGTAGTTAGATCAGACTCAGATAATTTAACAGATGTTTGTCGTCTTAATCGATTACGGAATACGTTTATAGAATTAGTTGCTGTATCGTTCAGAAAGAATAAATTTACTTTCCCATCATTTCAGGAAATCTAAATGTTTTACAATTTTACATTAAGGAACAAAAACTAACGCTCGAAAATTAAAATATAGAAATTTAAGTGAATACAAGACATATTTTTTAAGATAATTGTAATCCCGGGATGATTGGATAATGATTATTACTGAATTATAATTAAAGAAATGTCATTTGGGAATGATTATCCTAAAATAGTTATCCGATTCATCAAGGAATTATAATGATTATTATCATACTGGATTAATCATCTCAGTATGATCGACGCGGAATTGTCTTCTGGAAATGTTCATTTTGCGGTATTTTCATTACTGTATTATGGACCCGGAATAATGACCGCAAAATGGAATTTTTTAAATTATGAGAGTTAGAGAATTAGCATCCTGATTCATTGGATAATTATGAAATTATAATCAGAAAAGGGTCTTCGAAAAATTTTATTAAATAAATGTCCTGAAATAATCAATCCAAAATTAAAATCAGCTCAATATTATTAAGGAATTATCGTTAAAGAATTATCATCCCGGAAATGAACATCCCAAAATTGTAATCAGACTGATCAAGGAATTCTCATCGCGGAATTGTAATTATAAAATTGTCATACCGGAAAGATAATTCGAAAATTATAGTCGTGGAATAATGATCCCAGAATGATAATTAACGAGTTATAATTCCTGAATTATTACAATTACAGAATTGCCATCCCGATTTTTGAAATGATAATTATGATATGAAGATAATATCCTGATAATTATAAAAATTGTCATCGGAAAAGGGTTATCACAAAATTATAATTAAATATTTTTCGTCCTGAAATGATCATCTCAAAATGAGAATCAGGTCAATACTATCAAGGAATTATCGTTAAAGAATTATCGTTAAATAATTAATTTCCCGAAAAGATGATCCGAAAATTGTAGTCAGAGAATCATCATCCCGAATGATAATCCGAAAATCATAATCGAGGAATTATAGCAGTAACCAAATTTTCTAACAAATTTTTTTTAAAAAATTTTCATCAAGGAATTTTGATCGCGGAAATATAATTATAAAATTGTCATACCGGAAAAATGACCGAAAATTGTAGTCGCGGAATCATCATCCCCGAATAATGATCCCAAAATGAAAATTAGAGAGTTATAATTACGGAATCCTATAAGTTCGCAAAATTGGCACCCCGATTCTCGGCATGATAATTATGATATAAAGATATCCTGATAATTATAAAAATTATCATCGGAAAAGAGTTATCACAAAATTATAATTAAATATTTTTCGTCCTGAAACGATCATCTCAAAATGAGAATCAGGTCAATATTATTAAGGAATTATCGTTAAAGAATTATCGTTAAATAATTAATTTCCCGGAAATATGATCCGAAAATTGTAGTCAGGGAATCATCATCCCGAGTGATGATCCGAAAATGATAATCGAGCAATTATAGCAGTAACCAAATTTTCTAAAAAAATTTTTTAACCAAATTTTCATTCCGATTAATAATGATTTTCATCCCGTAATAATTATTCCAAAATTATAATGACAGAATAATTATTCGCTGATTATAAAACACAATAGCAATTAAATATAATCATTTGCATCATGGGAACCATTCCTTTCAGTGTTTAACACCCAACTATCATCGCGGAGCAGTAAAACCTATGGGGTATAACGAGACCCGTAAAATATAACGAGATACGGCAAGCAACTTGGGCGTTGGAGGGGTGACGGGCTGGTCGTATAATAATTAATAACCCCAGTCGGTGAGTGGTCCGCGCAAGCTCCGCCCCTCTCCCCCTGATTTATGAACCGCAACGCCCTCCCTGTCATAACTGGTGATGGTGGGGGTGGCGGCGGAGGCCGTCGAGCGCATAAGTGCGTAGGAGTATGGTGGGGGTTCCGCGGCGCAGGAGTGGGGATAGCGAGAGCGGCGTACAACATAGTCGCGATCGAGCCGGTTCTTCCCCGTGCGATCAGTCGGTCTTCGTCCTTGCCGGATGACACGTTGTTGTCAAAAGGACTTCTTTAATAGTTTTACTCGTATGCGCCAGCACTGCCGGCGCCGTTGATTCGACGGAGCGCATACAATTCCTTTGTCTTCGGTGCAAAGCGTCTCCGCGAGTGGCTCTCGCGACTAAGTGGAGCGGCTCTGTCCGCTCAGTCGGTAATTCATTTCCGGTGTCTAACCATCGGGATAAAGACACCTGCCCTGATAAGGGCAAACAGCAACCCCGAAGAGGAACGATGCAACTTATGCGATGGAGCATAACGAGGCGTCTCGACAGCCGAGGAATGAGCCAGCGTCGCGACGCCAAGAACTGTCAGACTGATCCAGCTGGACCCCGCCTGTCTTATTCACGGTCTTCCGGTACGATTTCGCATTTTACGACCTCTTTCCGTGCCACGAAAACTGCGATGTTTACGCCTGTTCACTCCTCCCCTTTCTTTCGAGCACGTGGTGCTTGTCAAATGAAAGTACCAAATTGGAAAGTTCGCGAAACTTCGACTGTGTTGAATCAGTGAGGGGAAAAGTTCAAAATTAGAGAGGCATATGGAATTATGTGTTGTTCAGTTCTCGGTTCAATTGTGTGTTTCACGAAAATTAGGTGTTCACTTTTTGGAATGTTAAGTTAAAGAAAGTTAAAGAATCGTGAGTAATAAGTTAAGGATTTTAGTACGTGATGTCAGAAAGTAGCTGTTATTCTTGTTTCAACATTTTTTATTGTAGAGTCCGTATTCTGGTAAAATTATGAAAAGTATGTTTACGAACTGATAGTTTGAAATCATTAAAGTCACCAATGGTTCTTACTTTGAATTTATGTTCGTATTGCAATTGTGAAAAATTGATCAATTTATTTGTTCTTCAACCATAATTCTTTTACATAAATTAATATCAGAAAATAATTAAAAGTGATACGTAAATTAGATTCCTGTGCTTTTTTGTGTGCAGAAAAAATATGTATATGTATTTAAAAGCAGTCTTGCGTGACTAGTTAATTACAAAAGACTTGTGAAAAACAAATAAATACAAATTCACATTTATCTCTGTACAGTAATGTAATGACAAGAAACATTTAATTACCTGCAGTATATATTAGTGATAACAATCAACTTAAACTTCTGTTTATGTGAGTTTTGCTTTTTCTTGTAGAAAAAAATAGGATGAATATGGTGTACTACATTTTTCAAAAATTCGTTTAGACTTTTAACGATTACAGAAAGTCTAATTTTCCTCAAATAAAATTGCAGTGATGAAAGTTTAATTTGAAATAATGAGACAATAATACTGTTTCGATTATAAAAAGTAACGTATGTTTTACAGGGCACGTTTGAAGAAGCCACAATCAATGACATTAAAATTTATTTGAAATCAAGGAAACGTAAATTTTTAACTTTAAATGAATACTTATGTTGGAATTATTAAAATTCCTTATCACAAAGTGCGTCAATGTCCGCTTCTTAAAATCGTTGAGAAATTCTTTTCCGGTAACAGAAAATGTTTTGCCTTTCATAAAGAAATTATAAAGTGAAATTTCGTTCTTAGCTATATTAGGATATATTTTTAAAAACACAGTTATATCTTCTATGAGAAAAATTAATGGATTTTATTTTAGAGAACATTTTTGTAGAATTTACTTAAAGAATGTGGTTGAAGTTTTGAACATTCAAATGAACATTTTTTCTTAAATACTTTCTAAATTAAAAATAGTGCACACATAGTAATTCATTATACTCAATTAATTCAGTTGTAAAAGAAACTTATAGTATATATTTTTTATTCGTAACTGGAACAATATTTCTAGGTACAATAGAATTCGAAAAATGTATTTCGTTTATTTGAAGGTTCAGAACTTTAGGTACATACTCGAAGTTAAGAACATTTAAAAAAAGCAAAATTTTTTTTCGCACAAATCAAAATGATGATTTTAAGGTTTGGTTAAACACAAAAAAAACTGAGCTCATTTTGAATCGAATATTAGCACACAATTCAGACGCAGTATTTTTTTAGTCAAATAGGACCTAAATTTAGTTATGAAAAAAAAAACTATTAAATGAAGTTGCCTCGGCAAAGGTAAGACCCGCAAAAAAGAAGACGCAGCAAAAGTTAGTCTAGCTTTTTTTCTGTGAAAAAAACATGACCTTTTTCTTTTAATTAAGAAATATTTTAAAAACTTTCCCAGCTAGTAAAAAAAAATTTGAAATTATTTTGGATTCTCAACACGAAACAAAAATTTTCGAAACTTTATTTGACTGTCTAATATTTTAGAAAAGGTCACACATTGTTTAAAATTTCGTATAAATTTGATTACAAGGTTCAAGATAATCTTCGATGTAATGAGTCTTGAAATTTTGCCAATACTTCTCGAAATATCCCTAATTTGATAATCATCATAGAATAATTCGCAGACTCTTTTTATTATTTTTAGGATTTTCTCTTAAACGCTGTAAGAAATTTTAAAATATTTGTGGCCTACTCTAAAGTCTGAGACAATAATATTTTACACATTTAACGTTATGAAATATTTCAAAGGTGAACTTTAATTTAAAAATTTCGAAAACTTTTTTTTATTACTCAATATGTATATTTCATAATTACTTCACTTTACTGAATGCATGGAAAATTATCTGTCGTTTCGAGTATTTTTCGTTTGAGTTATCTATATCAATTCAAATAAAGGTAAACTGTCATATTGTATCAAGATATATGGTTTAATCTAAAATATTCTCCATAGAGATGAATAGAATGAGTCAAGTTACTAAAAACATGATAATGAATTGTCAATAATATAGATAAATTACTTCAGCACTATTGCGTTTAAAATATCCTCAAATAAGATGTGAAGGAATATTTTGCTAAGAATGCCTAATTTGCTTTCTTGAAATATTTTAAAGCAATTACCTATACGTGGTCCGAATCCGAGTATCCTGATCAAGATTTAATAAACTATAAAGCTTTCATTTAGATAGCGTTTTGTTTCTTTCATAAAATTGAAAATTTAAATCCTCGTGTGTTCATCATTCAAATACGAAACTCATATGTGTTGAAAGATGAATATAAATATACGGCAAACATCCTACATGCTCGAATATATATTCTGTGGAGGGACTTCCAAAATAAGTATATAATAAAATAAATCATTGATTACTACAACGAGGAAATCTTATCTCGAGTCCGAACTCCAGAATACATTTCCATATTATACCGATATTTAAAAAATGTCATAACGTCGGCTTCTCATTAGACGTTTCAATTTTACGAATATCTCTCAGGCACTTAAAAAATCCCTTCCTAACATTCCCCCATTATCTCGGATGCTTACTCTATGCATCATCATTTACTAATGAACCCCAAAGGTACAGTCCCATCTTGGCCGCAGATGATTTGCCTTAAAAACTGATTAACAAAACTTCTCTCGCTTATCAAAAAACACTTACTAAAATTACATCATTTAGACTGTCAATACATGTCTCGCCTATTTTTTCTGTTTCAGGAGAAGAAAATGACTCAGCTTCGGAGGACGAGGAAAGTGGAGGAGGAGCCATCGGCGAAGAGGCCGTTGATCTTACGGCTACCCGTTCCCATCACGGAGATGAGGATGAAAAAGATCAGGAAGAATTACCAATGGAGGAAGACGAGGATGAAGGAGTTGTTGATGAGCAGGAGGAGCAGGACGAAGACGAGGAGGGTTCGCGCAAGCAAATGCGAAATCGCCAGGATGCAGAAAACAATAATAGCTTCGTGGAGGGTGGTTCAGCTGCCGGAGTCTTTCCTCCCGCCGGTACTAGTCACGTCACACTTGGGGCTCTTGAAAATACAAAAGTTGCAGTTGCCCAATTTGCAGCCTCGGCCCTGGCGGGCAGTGCAGACAGCGAGGCGGCCATGCAAGATTACGCCCTCTTGCAGAGTACCCTTTACACCCTTCAGCACCAACAGGTTTTTCAACTTCAGCTGATCAGTCAACTGCGGCAACAATTGTCAGGGTCGCAACCTGGAACGACACCGGCGATAGGAGACTCAGCGACCACTGATAGCAAAGAAGCTTCACCTTCCCCGATTACAAATCCAAAATCCCTTCCCATCCTCACTTCCCCTCCTCCATCCCGACCACCCAGTCATCAGCAACCATCCCCATCGCCTCTCACCCCCAGCTTGCCCCAGGAACGACCCGTACCCACAAGCAGTGCTTCTCCGGTCGGCGTACCTCTTCCTTCATCCACCGCGACGACGCCAACCACAACATGTAGCAACATGGTAGCCATGAGTCATCAGATGCCACCGCTCTGCTCGATAAGTTCATCCCTCGCGTCGACGATCATCACCAACAACGATCCATTACCTCTTCATGAACCGAACACTCTGGAGATGCTTCAAAAGCGCGCTCAAGAGGTACTTGATAATGCAAGTCAAGGTCTACTGGCGAACAATCTGGCAGATGAGCTCGCCTTCAGGGGTGGTAAAGGTTCGAGATTGTCTCCCTACGACTCGAAAACGGGTGGCAGCCGGGGCGAACCCTTCTTCAAACATCGATGTCGCTACTGCGGCAAGGTCTTTGGCAGCGACTCCGCCCTCCAGATCCACATACGGTCCCACACAGGTGAGCGTCCCTTTAAGTGCAACGTCTGCGGGAGCCGATTCACCACCAAAGGAAACTTGAAGGTCCACTTCCAAAGGCACACGGCCAAGTTTCCGCATATTAAGATGAATCCCAATCCCGTTCCTGAACACCTTGATAAGTATCATCCTCCACTCCTCCAGCAGCTCGCAGCATCCGGACAGAGACCTTTACCATCTCCACCACCTCCACCCCACCCGCATCACCCCCCTTTTCATCCAGCCTCAGCACATGGTTTTCTTCCCCCACAACCTCCCTTACCTCTTAGTCTAACCATGCCCGGTATGTCGCCCCTTTATCGACCTCCTCTCGTCAATCACCGAGATGATCAAGATGTCCCTGAGAACCTCAGCAAGCCTATGGCAATGGCACCTGCGACCTCTCCTCAATCACCTAACACCCACTCAAGTTCACATCATTCCTTTCTTGATCATCAACCACAAAAACAAATGCAAGATCCAAAAGAAGATTTAAGGGAAGAGATTAAGGTCGAGCAGTCAACGCCAGAATCATTTCAGCTACAACCATCCATGCAGGAGAATAAGGAACCAATCACGCCGAAACGTGAGCCAGAGGACGTTGATGAACTACCAGAGGAGGAAGGCGAGGAATTCGACGAGGCGACTAGGAAATTTATGAACTCCTCACCATCCTCGGCAAATCCTCCTTCTCACCCTCAACAGTACGAGGATTGTAGTATGGATAGCAAAATTAGTGGACGTCTGGAAGGAGATGTGGATATGGAAGCTGAGGAGGACATGGAGGAGCAACCTGAGAATCTCTCAAGTAGAGGACCTGGAATCCGTCTTTCGCAACAGCCAATTCTGTACCCTGGGGCATCACCAGCGAGTAGCAGCGCCAGTAGTGGAAGTCTTCAGACATCCTTTTCTGGAATCATATTCCCTGGCCCACCACCTCACCACCAGTTACCTCATCATCCTTCGTCAACAACTGGAACAACTCCCACAGGCTCTGTGAACGATATGATCGTTGATCCTGCAAGAGATCCAGCTATATATTCAAGCCTCCTACCGAGACCTGGTAGTAACGACAATTCTTGGGAGAGCTTAATAGAAATCACAAAATCCTCGGAGACGATGAAGTTGCAGCAGTTGGTAGACAACATCGAACACAAGTTGACGGACCCGAACGAATGTGCTATTTGTCATCGAGTGTTATCTTGCAAAAGCGCTCTGCAGATGCACTACAGAACGCACACAGGAGAACGACCTTTTAAATGCAAAATCTGCGGAAGGGCCTTCACCACGAAAGGGAATCTCAAGACTCACATGGGAGTTCATCGAGCGAAACCACCTCTACGAGTCCTGCATCAGTGTCCTGTTTGTCACAAGAAATTCACTAATGCTTTAGTTCTTCAACAACACATACGATTGCACACGGGCGAGCCCACGGATCTTACTCCAGAGCAAATCCAAGCTGCAGAAGTGAACGAGTATCCAGGTTACCCTCACAATCCTCTCAACTCATTTCTTCCACAGGGATTTCCACCTCTTCACCCTGGTGGTCCAGGTTTCTCTCTAGCCTTTCCACCATCACGACATTCACTAGAAAGGCAATCCCTGGAGAGTGAAGCTGATATGAAAGAACATCAACACCTCCAGCTTCAGTTTCAACAGCAGCAACACAGATACATGGAAGAACATGGTGAAGACATGGACGACCAGGACGAGGATGATGAGGATCGGAGAGAAGAAGACGAGAGGTGTGACGAAGCTCAGGAAAGGCGAATTGCCGAGGAGGAAGAGGAACTAGAACAAGAGCCCGAGGAACCTGAGCACAAGGAAATACCTATCATTCCTTCCTTCTCAACATCCCTAGCAGCGCTTGAGAACCAAGTCAGAACGATCACAACGATGGCGCAGGGACATATGAACTCTGTCAGGTCGCCTCCTATTCATCGGTACAATGGCAGCGAGAAGAGTCACAGTCCACCTAGTGCAGGGGCACCTCTGGATTTGACACCAAGAGCGTGCTCGACACCAGCATCCGTAGCTTCCGCTTCGACACCACCGCCTCAAACCACACCACACCACCCCCATCCATTCGGCATGTTTGCAGGACTATTACAGGCGGTGTCTTCATCGCCATCTGTGAATACGATGGGCTCGAGCATAAATAGTGTTTCGCCGATGAACGCAGTCAGTCCTGGCAGTGCTGGCGGCGGACCTTTAGCCTCGTTAACAACATCAGCCGTTTTGGCAGCAACCTCGACTTACAATCCGCTTGGCCTAGCTGTTGGAGGCCCAGCAGGTAGGCGCTGCTAGCACATCGAAGGGCGAGCCGCAGTTCCCGCTACACCTTCCCAATCCGAAACACTCTCATGATCTTCTTATCTCGATTCTCAAATGTCTCCTCTCTCGACAACCAACCTATCATCTTCCGAGTGAAATCACCCTTGATGAAGTGTAACCAACGACCCTTTCGAAGTAACCACTTTTTCCAAATATCCTTACGTGGTGTAGCTGGACCTAGCACTCCCCTCTCTTGTTCTTTAAATGTGTTATTTCCTTGATCTCGTTTATTTTGTTAGTTTTGTCTGAATAGATGTATCTTTTACTTTAGTATTTCCACGACTTCCTTGCACGTTGCTCATACGATACAGCTAGAAAGATTACAATTCGAGTAGAATGGATAATGTTGAGTTAGATTTTCGTGGAAATTTCTATTGTTTTAAAGTTGGATTGTTTTAAGGCATTTTTCAAAGACTCGTTAGTTAATTGTATAAAATTTGTAGTTCCTAGATAAAATGCCGATTATATTATTTAACTTGTATTGTAATTTAGCTGGCTGAATTAAGAATGTTCTTACGACTTGGTTTTTAATATTAATTTAAAAGTCACTGCAATATACGTTCGTCACGTACTAGATATAGGCTATTACTGAATTATGTTTTAAATTAAATGACGAATATTAGGTTATTCTTGTTCGGCGAGTAACCATTCAAACATACACATGTACGGTTATAAATAAATTGTTTTATACAACATAACAGTTGCTTTGCATCGATCCATTCCATTCCTTTACTGTTATCTTAATGCGACTTGTTTCACATTTTAAATACATCAGGGTCAGTTTTTTTTCTCATTAAGGCAAGTCTAATTTTGCTCAATCTATATAAAGTTGTTCTTTCAAAACTTATTCAATACGAAGTTTAATTACGAATCAGATTTTACACGCAAGTTAATTCACGTTATTTCACTTTTTAAAAACATTCATTAAAGTTTCTATTTCAAGACATTTTTCAAGCCGAGTATGAACAATTGGCATCGATAGAGTACTTAGAATAGAGTAACTTTCTTTTCTTTTTCTATATTGATATATAAAACATTCGCTTGAGAATGACTGAAACATTGCACGATTTGTTGCAGTACGTGGCAACACTACGTGTAATATCTGCTACAAGACATTCGCGTGTAACTCTGCTTTGGAAATTCATTACCGGAGCCACACGAAGGAACGACCTTTCAAGTGCACCATCTGCGATCGAGGATTTTCGACTAAGGTAATTGTCATGTAAAAAATGTAGTTAAAAAAGAAAGTGTACAATTTGACAAGTCACCCAGGAACGATTAAGACAGTCAGCAGGTGATTTGACAAACACGACACATTTCATCAGATTAAATTCCTCATATTAGGGAATCATTGAATATTAAAAGATTAATCTTAATTAGCTTTGAAACAAGAAATGGTTAAAACCTTTATGTAAATCATTCCATTTAAAGTAAAAGTTCTCTGTAAGATGTATGGAGTTTTCATTTAGCAATACTTTCAGAGTGACGGCACAGTGGTAGAAACGTGCTCATGTGCTGAGCGGGGAAACGGATTACCCGCAAGAAGTTCTACTACCGTTAGATCAGATCTTCCATACCAGTCATTATCAGCTCGACCACCATCGATAGTATCGACGGAATCTCAGGAGAAGCCAAAACGCAGGAGACGGCGGCCCGAGGATCGTAAGAATCGGGGGCGGACTGGTACTGGAGGGGGGCGGGGACTGACGTCTACCTATGCTGCAATCTATGGGGACGTACGCCTGCCCCCACTGATGCCCCCCGCCCTCGGACTTCTAACCTCGGACCCCGTATTCCTGGTAAGAGCCTCCCGAGCAAGTCGATAATTTGCCCATAAGGCTGATCCGCGAGGGTTTTACTTTAATAACCCTTAACCGTTGTCAAAATCAAATTGCTCTAAGATGCTTCCAAAGAATCAAAAATTGTCTAGCTATTTGAAAATTACTTAAAATACTTCGCTTTTGCATTGAAGATAATCAGAAACTTACTACACTGAAAACAATATATGCTAATCTCAGTCTTTTGAATCTTCAGGGCAACATGAAGCAACACATGCTTACCCACAAGATCCGGGATATGCCTCCTCATCTCTTCAGCGACTCGAAGCCGCCAACTCAACAGCATCAGCAGCACACTCCTGATCATGAAACCTCCAGGAGTCCAATGTGCACTGATGAGTCAAGTTTACCTCCACCACCTCCACCGCCTCCACCTCCACCGCCGATGCCACCAACATCAATGGAATCTCCCATTCCAGTGAAGAGACCTCTATCCGAAAGCGAACTTGCAGCTCCCAAAAGGCCGCACAGTAAGTAGAGCTAGTTTTCTTGAAAAGTTTAGGATAAAAAAACTGCATTTTCATCGGATCTCAAACATTCGCGGATTCTGTTCATTAACTTGTAAAAACTGCTACTTTCTTTGGCTGCAAGTGTAATTTTTCCAATGAGAATGTGGTTCATCGCTTCCTTGCGTATCTCTGTGTCGATCTGCGCAATCCCGCTTGTGCTGACTTATTATCCTTTAACCGCTACGCGGCTAACCTCTTAGACATACTGATTGCTGGTGGCAGGTTAGAACCTTTTTATGGCTTGTTATCAAGAAGGTAAATCTAGAAGTTAAATACTCTTACGGGAAGAGAATTATTAGTAATCGTTACGAGCACTTCCCTTCAAATTTTCAAAGTAAAATCACGTCTTAAAAAAACTTTTCATTTAAAGGATAGTATCAGTTAAAAAAAGAATAATGATAAGAAGAGTAAAAACTCTTTAAAAGGGGCAATTAGCAGGGTCAGCTTAGCGAAATGTGTGTGTATTTGCAGGCATGTCCAGCAAGCACTTGTGCCAGGTTTGCAATAAGAATTTCTCCTCGTCCTCGGCGCTCCAGATCCATATGAGAACACACACTGGTGACAAACCATTCCGGTGCACCGTCTGCCAGAAGGCCTTCACCACCAAGGGCAATCTCAAGGTACACACACAAAAACACGATACTCTTTCTAATGTCTATCGCGCTACTCTCTTGTCTCTCCTCTTTGAATATCCTAACGCTAAAGTCTCACTAACGCTAGTAAGCTGCTATCGCTTATACTAACGCTAAAGCGTCACGTACTATCGTACATGAATCGATAGTGAATAACAAAACGACTAAACGAGAGCGTAATCTATAATTCTATTTAGAATTCAACGAGTACTTCTGTTCTAAATTTGTCTTTTCATTTTGCGCAGGTTCATATGGGCACGCATATGTGGACCAACGGAACCTCTCGACGAGGACGCCGAATGTCTCTGGATCTTCCTCCTCTGCCCATCACGCCCAAGGACTCGGAGTTTCTGCAGCGACGCCCGGATCTCTTCTATCCTTACCTGCCCACGCCATTCCTTAATGGAGTTCAGCAGAAAGTACGTATCACGATTTGATAACCATTTGGAACTTTGTCAAAAAAAATCGTCAAGCTGTAGTAATTTGTTCATATCTCTTTCATTAACCTAACCAAGCGTGATTTACTTACAGCTGAACGAGATCTCAGTGATTCAAGGTAACAACGGATTGCCGGCTCATCCAGTCAATGCCAGCAAATACGCTGGGATCTTCGGGTCAGTATACGGTGGAAGCTTCCCTATGGAAAAACAACCAATGACACCTACCAACGGTCCGATGAGCGACACCAAATCTTCGCTAGCTTCGGGCTCCATGTTGTTCCAGACTCCTTCCCCGTCTCATTCCCCCGGGGCGCCGTCCTCGAACACCGGAAATCAAAATTCAGCGAGCATGCCCGCCTGGAGTGGCGAACCTTTGCAACATCACTACGAAAGAGATGCACCTTCAAGAACCGAGAGCAACGCGACTCCACCATCAGCGCGATTGCCACCTCCACCTGCGCCTCGAGGGGAAGGTCTAGCTGCGTGAAGATTCTGCATTTCCGTTCCTCGCTACCCACCCCCCGAAATTCGTACTCACTAATTAGCAACCAGACCCAGGGATTTCCATCTGCTGGGTAAAGGAATTCATAACTTCGAATCGGTGTTTCCAGTTGAGTGTTATAAAACAGCCAGCTTTTCCATTTACTCATTAGGTTTGCTATAGACAGTACGAATTTCGTCATCAACCGGGATGGTTATCCGAGTTCCACGGTTACTTTCGACATATCCCCCATGGTTGCAGAGACAGCTTAAGAAGACATCATGTTCCTATTATCACACTAGTCTTAACGTGTAAAATACAATCGGCCGATCGATGGATCAGCCGACAGCTTTCGGATAGGATAGGTGAACAAGCGCCCGACCCAGGGCAACCCAAAAGGGTCGGGTGCTCCAATTATACATACAAATATGATAAATGAATTGAGTTTTTAATAAACGATTGTCAATCCATTCGATACGGAGGCGACTCGCGGCGCCTAGACTGAGCTCTGCTGTCTAGCCAGCTAGCCACAAGACACGTGGCGCCGCGCTTCTTTGAGTCTCCGTATCAGACCGTCCATATTCGCGACAGTGATGGTCTCCTCGCCTAGGTTTAAATCACGTTATCACACATGATGTATATAAATATAGCGCATATATACATATATACACTTATAGTGCATATATGCATATACATACATGTGCATATGGATATATATATATATATATATATATATATATATATCGTATCCAAGAGCGTCGTCGTGAGTGCATGAGTTGTATACAGCATGAAGAGTATATGTGAAGAATGCATGAGTCGAGCGCAGGAGAAAGAGAATATATTGTTTCCAATAGGAAAACGCATGTAAGTAGACGCGGGCCCGGCAGCGCCCCTCGCTGTGATATGAGAGGAGCAGCCTGCAATCACTAAACCAATGTACTTATTTCCTGTATCATAGTATTATATATATATATATATATATTAATAAATTAATTATTGTATTATTATCGTGCGTAGAGTAACGCGACACTTACTGACACGCATAAACGCGAGCGTGTGTACAAACTTGGTATGATTGACTCTAGAGTTGATCAATTAACATTAAATTATTTTTTTAAACTTGCCTTTGTTCCTGAATATATATATCAATTTTTCGAAATTCTGGTACTCTACTGTCAATTATGCTAAGTATGTTCGAGTATACCGTAGCGTTACATTAGCTACGTGCAGATGTTTATTCAAGTCTGATGAATTATTATTGAGGCTTCCTTATTATAATTTTGCCTGTGCCTAGTATACGAACTTTACCGACCAATGAACCAGTGATTCAGTTTAAGAAATCATACGTACATAGTGATATACTTTTTTTTCTAGAAATTTAAGTACGAAAGTGCGTACTAATCTTCATCTAGCCCTCAATTTTAGGTACTTATGCTTCGATTCCATGACACCAGTGTATCGTTTACGAGTTTGGCTAATCTATTTTGCATTCCCTTTTAAATTATCAAATTTATCGCGAGTGAATAAATTCAATTCTGTTTGAAGAAAACACAATTTATTAATTTTCTTTTCAATTTAAAAGATAGATTTGGGAACTGTAACCCATGATTCAGCTCGCGGTAAGAAAGACTTGCATTCTTGTTCAGAATTCGTGAAAATAAAACCAAGAACCAAATCTCCTTCCTTTTCTTTTTTTATTTCTGTCGTCTTTTTTATTTTTATTATTATTATAAATTCACAATATAAAACATTTGTGAATAATATTCACCAACGTTTCGGTACTCATAACCTTATCAAGGTAAAAAAATTTTGAGCAGGTAGGAACAGCAACGAAAGTTCGTTGAGTTCGTTGCTGTTCCTGCCTGATCAAAACTTTCTTATCTTGATAAGGATCTGAGTACCGAAACGGTGAATATTATTCACGGACGTTTTTTGTTGTAATTTATAATAATAAAAATAAAAAAGACGAAATTTTTTAAAATAAAGATCTTTTTTCAAATTACAATAGGAACATCTTATGGTGGTTCTTCAAATTTGGTCGTTGGACTCTTTGTTAGATTTTCATAAATTCTAAACATTAACTTGATTATTGGACGCTAAATAGGATTTTTAATTTAATTTAAATCCAATTTGAATTTATTAAATTTAAAAAAGTTGCATTTTGTCGTATTTCTATTAAAAGCGACATGTCTCTTTTGCCTTCCCTTTTAAATGATCAAATTTATCGCGAGTGGATAAATTCAATTTTTTTTAAAGTAAAATATTTATTAATTTTCTTTTCCATTTAAAAGGTAGTTTTGGGAACTGTAGCTCAAAATTTCATGATTCAGTTCACAGTAAGAAACATTTGCATTAATGTATAGAATTCGTGGAAATAAAGCCCAGAACCAAATCCCCTTCCTTTTCTTTTGTTATTTCTTTCATTATTTTTATGTTTATTAGGATCAAATTAAAATAAAAAACATTCGTAAATAATATTCACCAACGATTCGATACTCATACCCTTATGAAGGTAAACAAATTTTGAGCATGTAGAAACATCAACGAAAGTTCGTTGTTTCGTTGCTGTTCCTCACAGCTCAAAATTTTCTAATCTTGAAAAGGATATCGGTACCGAAACAGCGATTATTATTCATGCACGTTTTTTGTTGTAATTAATAATAATAAAAATTAAAAGACAAAATTTTTGTTAATAAGAATCTTTTTTCAAATTACAATTCGAACATTTTATGATGGTAGTCTTAAATTTATTCGTAGGATTCTTGGTCTTATTTCAAAAAATTCTAAACATTAACTTGATTATTGGACGTTAAATAGGATTTTAAATTCGATTTTAATCTAATTTGAATTTATTATATTTAAAAAACTTGCAGTTTCTCGTATTTTTATTAGAAAGCGACATGTCTGTTTTGCATTTCATTTTAAATTATTAAATTTATCGCGAGTGAATAAATTAAATTCTGCCCAAAGTGATCAATTTATTAATTTTCTTTTCAATTTAAAAAATAGCTTTGGGAACTGTAACCCATGATTCCATGTTTCAGCTCGCGGTAAGAAAGACTTGCATTAATGTATAGAATTCCTGAAAATAAAACCAAGAACCACATCCCCTTCCTTTCCTTTTTATATTTCTTTCATTTTTTTATTTTTATTATTGTCAACTCACAATTAAAAAACATTTGTAAAAAATATTCACCAACTTTTTGCTACTCATACAGCACTTTTATCAAGTTAAAAAAATTTGAGCAGGTAGGAACAGCAACGAAAGTTCGTTTTTTCGTTGCTGTTCCTACCTGCTCAACATTTTTACTCCAAATTTGCTCGTTTGATTAAAAAATTCTTAACATTAACTTGATTATTTGACGTTAACTGGGATTTTTAATTTAATTTGAATCCAATTTGAATTTCTTAAATTTTAAAGTTTTGCATGTTCTCGTGTTTCGATTAAAGGGGACATGTCGGTTTTATCAGAGAAGAAAAAATACTCAAAGTATCCAGTAAATAGGAATGAGGCACGGACACAATTAGTTAGAAAGAGGATAATTTTATGATGAAATTTATTAATTAGTCTTTATTTATTGAGCTTATTTAAAAATCGATCCTATTAACTTTTCGAGCATTTACGATATTGTATATCATGATGTGATTTACGCGATACCAAAAAATTAATAAAATACATGTTCCATTACCGTGGTAGGAATCTTGATTTCAAGTAGCATAATGTGTTGATAAATTTTATATCGTTTGTTAATTTTACTTCAAAATTGGGTTACACGACACTCGCGGTTATGCTCATAACGTAATCACCCCAGTTTCGGTTTCTTTCTTCAGTGCGCAATGTTTATGTATTCTGCGCTCCATGCGGAGATATATCTAACACGGTTTATAAAAAAAAGTGTAAAACACTATCCACGTGTGACTGGAAACATGCAGTTCAGCTTGCAAGGCAAATTTGGTATTTTAAAACTTCCTGTCTGAAGATTATGATTATTTTTCAAGATTGTGACTGGTGCAAAAAACTGTATCGCCTTTCAAGCTGAGTCCGGCAAAGCACACGAGACACGAAAGCATATCGACATTTTTGTATTAAAACAAAATCCAAAATATATTTATACGTTGGTAACTGTAAACAAATTCCGAGACAGTAGATATCAAGAACATGTAGCTGTAGAGTAATCACTGTCAATGTACAATATCCATTAACCACATGCAAAGAAAGATCAAAACCATTTTGAAGTAATATTGTAGCCACTGAAGCGGTTGGTAGAGAAATGAAAAAAAATTTCATGAAAAGTCGCAATGCGGAAACCAAAATTTGTTGTACTTTACTGTTGCTTTAATTGAGGAAATTTTTCTGTTTATTACAAAAACAAAGTACATTCCGCTTGTGGACTGAAACTTGCGTCAAGTCTCTTCGACTATTTGGGAAAAGAAGGAACTATCGGTTTCAAAGTTTTTGTCGAAGAGACCTCGGAATGTGCTTGGTCACGATCTCATGAATAGGAAAGTCGAACGTTTCGTCAATTCGACTTGAAGATAATTTAACGAATTTATAGAAAGGAGAGAGAACGGGGGCAGAAAGTAAACTTTTGTATAAAGAATGTATCAGCTATCAGTGTACACTCGCGGAAGAACAGAAACGCTCACTTTAAAACATATTAGAGATGCTACCATAAGAAGCGCACACTGTGCGATATCCTTTTTGCAAATCAAATCTCCGGATGTTCTGGAATCGATTAATTATAATATGTACGAGACGGTGAAAAATGACGGTTCTCGATGTACATTGTACATGCGAAGCGAATTAAAGCAGATAGCTATATATATTGTAAATAACAGATATACATATGAAACGTGTGCGCAAGAAGAAGTTAGTCTATTAGACTATTTGCAGTGGCGAGTCGACTGTTCGCGTTCTTGCAGTAAACCTACCAAGATTTACACGATAAGTAGCATTATTGTAACATGTACGTACTATGTACACGCAAGAAATAATGGGTCCGCGTGAGATCAGCAGCCGGATTTAATTGGGGCTCGATCGCGATGTCATGGTACGACAGTCCTGTGAATATGATTGTGGTCCGCTCGTTGTCCAAAATGTTGCTTAACGACATTATGTTTCTGTAAATATTGTATAATCCGTGTATAAACATGACTCTATTAGTTATGAACGTATCATTGTAGTTAAATACGTTACGAATCATTATATCTATATCACTTCAACAATAAACCATTATTATGACAATGAATCAACATCTGGTCTTATTCACTTTCCCTTACGAGCCGAACTTTACTCTCAAGTGTTAGAACGGGTCCCAGGGACCCGGACGTTTTTTTCCAGAAAGTTTTATCATTTTTTGCAAAATATTTATTATAAGGTCTTAAGTTTCATACATATTTGTACAATATTCCTTTTCAGCGAAACTCTGGGCTATATTAAAAAAAAAATAATGGAGCTAAGTCTACTTGAACTAGCTATATTTCAGTTTAAAATTTGCGCGGGTCTGCTGGACCCGCTATTGATGGAAAGAAAAAATTACGAGATTCTAGCACTTGGGGGTTAAATTAATTAACTTAATTTTCAGTTTTCTAAAATGCTTTGCTAGTTATTGGTAGTAGAATTAGGCAGTGCCTTAACTAATATTTGATTTCCATTAATCATTTAATATTTTTAACAGAGAATCTTTTATAAAAGGAATAAAACCGTATTTCAGATACAAATTTCAAATTTTTAAATTTATTTATTTAATTTAAACAGCAAATGTATTTTCTACTATAAAAGATGACTTTTAAACAAAATACTTAAAATTTCAACAAAATAATTTAATTTTTAACATTATAGTTGAATTGTCAACCTAAATAGAGAAATTCTAATCCAAATGTGCCATAGCTTATATTTCTATCCAAAAATATGAAATTAAAAAAAAATTTAACCAAAAAGGTGAATTTTTAAAAGATAAAGATTTTTCACACCACAAAAAAAATTAAAGTTTATATTTCTGATCCTTTAAGCCAACAGACAATTTTTCTCAATAAAAATTGAAATCTATAGAAAACCTTTTATCTATAGAATTTATCTATATTATTATAAATAATTTATTTTTTACCCAACCACAATCAAATTTCAAACCAAGAAAATTAGTTCTTTACAAAAAAGGAGAACTTTCAACTGAAAGAGATCAATCTTCAAAAAATGGAAGTTACATTTTCAGTTAAAAAAATAGTTTGAAACCAAAAAAAACTTTTCCACAAAACAGTTAAAGTTTCAACCAAACATAAGTCTTCATTAAAAATAAATAAATTTTTAACGATAGTTTAACTTTAACTCAAGTAGTTGAATTTCCAATTATGAAAGAATCATTTTCAACAAAATAGTTAAACATTCAACAAAAAAAAATGAATTTTCAACTAAAAATTGAAATCTTAAAAAAGAAACATGATTTCTTAACGAAGTGATTCAACCAAATCTTCCAAACAAAATAGTTAAATAATCAGGAAGAGAAGAGTAATTTTTTAACAAAAAGATGCAATTTCTTAAAAAACTACATTAAATTTCTACTAAAACGGATGAATTTTTAAGTCATAAAGATAAATTTTAAAAAATACCTGAATTTTCTGTTTAAAAAGATTTCAGTTCACTTTTCACGATCAAAATATGAATTTTTCATCAAGAAATAATTTTCTTTGAAAAAAGTAAATTTTCAATCCAAAAAGACGAATTTTTAACCAAAAAGGATGACTTTTTAACAAAACTTTTAAATTTTTTGCCGAAAATTTACATTTTTATCAAAAAAGATGAAATTTCCTTTAAAGAAATTTTATTTTTTGTTTAAATAGTTGAATTGTCATTCAGAAAAGTTTAAGTTGACTTTTGAAGATCAAAATATGAATTTTTGAACAAAAAATAAGTTTCTATGAAAAAAATTGAATTTCAAATCCAAAACAACAAATTTTTTCAATCAGAAAACATGAGTTCTTAGCAGAATAGTTGAATTGCAGTTTTATACGAGAAACATGAAATTTGTACTAAAACAGATAAGTCTTTAAATCAAAAAGATGAATTTTTCAAAAAAATAAATGAATTTCCCGTTAAAAAAGTTTTCAGTTGACTTTACACGATCGAAATACGAATTTTTAAACAAGAAATAATTTTCTTCGAAAAAAACTGAATTTTCAATCCAAAAGACGAATTTCTAACCAACTTGAATGACTTTTCAACAAAATTGTTGCATTCTCTACCAAATATTTACATTTTTATCCAAGAATGATTAAATTTTTACTAAAACAGATAAATTTTTAATAAAAAAATAATTTCAAAACAGTAGAATTTTCAACGAAAAAGCATGACTTTTTAACGGGAATCTTAAATTTTCAACCAAAAAGTTGCATTTTTAAACCAAAAAGACGAATTCCTAACAAAGCAGTCGAATTTAAAACCAAACCGGAATTTTTAAAAAGAAAAGTGTAACATTTTAAACCAAGTAATACAATTTATAGCATAAATTTTGAAAAAATTAAATTAGAAAAAAATTACGTGCATGAGTACATGAGTAAAGTTGGCTTAATTTAAAAAAATTAATTTTCGGATTCACAGTTTAGGTTAGTTTCTACGGATTTTTAAGTATATCAAATATTTAAGGGTGTTTTAAAAGATTCCAAGAAATTAAAACAAAATTGACTAATATGAAAATGTTTAAAACGTTAGATAGTTTTAAAAATTTAAAGAACTTTTCTAAAGCTTGAAAAAGTTTCACAGGATTTCAAAGAAATTTGAAGAATATGAAATATTTTAGAATATTAAGCAAAATGCAAAATTTCAAGGAATTTTTAATAGATATCGATAATTTAAAAGAATTAGAAAAATTTTAGGATATTTTTTAAATTCAAAGACGTTTTCGAAATCTTTAAAAAGTTTCAAGGGATCTCAAAAGATTTCAAATAATTTCAAATATGTTAGAGCATTTTAAAAGATTCAAAGAAATTGTGTATACGTTTTAATAATTTAAAAGAATGTTAAACAATTAAATATATTTTTTAAATTTCCATAAATTTTCGATTGCTTTGAAAAGCCTTAAGGAATGTCATAGAATTTGAATGAATTCCAAAGGATCTTATGATTTCAGGGTATTTTTAAAAATTCAAAGAAATTTTCGAGAGCTTTAAAAAATTCCAAAGGATTTTGAAAGATTTCAAGAGCAAGAAAATATTTGAGGGGATTTCAAAAGATTCTAAGAAACCTTAAATAGATTTCAATAATTTGAAAATATATTAAACATTTAAAAATATTTTTTTTTAATTCCAATACATTTTCAAGAGCTTTTATTACTTTCAAGAGATTTCATATAATTTGAAGGTGTCCCAAAGGATTTTAAATATTTTAGGGAATTTTCAAAGATTCCAAGAAATTTTGTATTGATTTTACTCATTCTTATCCAGAAATTCAAAAGAATTTCATGAAATGCAACCAAAAAAAATCAATGAATTTTTTAAATGTTTGGATTCTTTTCAATTCACTTAAAATTTTCATCAATAAACCTTCAATTTTTATTAATTTTATCGAATTCTTCTCATTTCCCTTAAATTTTTCTAAATTCATTCCAATTTTACTGAAATCAATGGCATTTTTTAAATTTCCAATGTATTCGAATTATTTAAAATTTAATAGCTTGAAAATAATAATTATGATATAAAATAATAATCATAATTTTAATTTAATTATTTCGAAGTCTTTTAAAGCCTTTTAAATTCGAAAGAACATTTGTCACAATAATATCTAATTTTTTGAATTATGCATAAAAGATTCTATATTAAAAATTTGCAAGGTTACAATTTTGATCTTTAAATATTAATTGTCAGGGAAAATAAAATAAATATCAAGGAAAAATCAGGCAATTTTAGAATTGTAAGTTTTCGACCACCAGGCCAAAAAATTCTTTTCATAATTGTTCGTAAACGTCTTTTTTAGATATTCTTTCAAATTGTATCTCGAATTATTGACATCAAATAGTTTAATTAAAGGAGTCATTGATCAAGAAGAACTGGAAAAATTTATTTGCTTTCTTTAACAAGTTCTTTAACAATATGAGATTTGAAAAAAGTGGATGGTGGTGCCATCTATTGGAAATAAAGGAAACCGTTTTACCCCGAAAGATATTAATCCTGAAATGGTAAGAATAAGGAAATAGATACATATTAGATTCCTACCTTACCGACTTTTTTATAGTCTAAACCAATTCTACACGAGATAAGATATTAAGCGAAAAGTTTGAAACAGTAAAGAATAGGGATTAGGGAACATTGATCTATTATTGAATTTTTGTAATTTAAAAAAAAATTTGAATTATTTTTGTGTAGTTGTAATAATATTAATAATGCACCCATAAACGTTCTTTATTTCATTTTCTTTATTTTTCGAATTTTTCAACCACTACCTTCCACTTATCTCCTCCCATCATTGCCTCTTCTACTATTACTCCTTCTTTTTGTTCATTCCTGTCGTTCTTATCTTTTCCTGTTATACACTTATTCCTTAATTCCATCACCATTCCTCCCATTGCTCTTCCCTTTTTATTCTTCTTCTTTGCATTTTGCACTTGTCATTTGTAACCTCTTGGTAACCTTCCCTTTACTCTTTCCCATCCCTTTTCATCTAGCCACGTCTCCATCATTATGACTACATCCCATTGTGTCAAATTTCTTACATTTCTTACTATCTGTTCCCTTTCTTCATCCCAATCCCACCATATTCCATCTATCTGAATTCTCCCATACTTAACCCATGTTCTCTTTCCCTTTTTTTCTTTCCTCTTCCGCTATTTTCCTTCATTTATACTGCATCTTCCTTTCTACCCATGTCAAATCATCCTCTATTCTTTATGTACTACCATATAATAACCCCTTCTTTGCCATCACCTCCTTCTTATGTTCCCATTTATTTAGTTTCAACAGTACCATTATCTCCCCTCTTCGCACTTCCCTTCCTACATTTCGCATTTCCTTTATCTCTACCTTAGCATCAATCCTTTTTAGTACTTCGTCCACCCCTTCCTTCAGATCCTTCCCCTCTAATCTTATAAGCTTTATCACTATGTTTAATTTTCTTTCTTCCCTCTCTTTCCTTTCTATTCTTTGTTCTATTTTTCTCAGCCTTTCCATCTCCTTATTCCCACTCTCGCCCCCACCACAATCCGCGTTCGAGCTTTCAAGTTTCTTCATCCTGCCTCTCATCTCCTCTACCTTTGTATTATTAACTTCTTCCTGCTTCCCTAGTTTTTGCTCCAATGACTGCATCCTTTTTTCTAACTTTTCCCTGATTTCTTCCCATTTTTTTATTTCTTTCTTAACTTCAGCCATTCCCCGCCTAATTTCCTTCTTTAATTCCTCTTCCCTTTTCTCCTGCTTTTCTTCATAAATCCCCATTACCTCCATCATCACTTTTCGAATTTCCTTTAGTCTTTTCTCTTTCATCCGCACTTCACTTTCATCTCCGCTACCGTCAACACCCTTACTATTATCGCTCTTTCCTACCAAACACTCCTTTTCCGACGGCGATCTAAACATTTTCTGATATATTACACTCGCCCCGATATCTTCTTTCTCTTCACTGCTTTCCCTCTCCCCTCTCTTCCTTTTGATAAATGCTTCTATTGACCCTATGCTTTTTGCTCTTAATCTTTCCTTTTCTATAGTTATTTTATACTTCCCCCTTGCCTTCCTCCCTTTATATCTTCTTTCAGCGTACTGAACACTTCCTGCTCTAACTCTGTTTCTTCCGCAGAGATACTCGCTCCGCTAGCCATGAATCAAATTCAAACCTTCCCGCCTTCTATGCTTCCCTGCCTCAATCTACCGCCGCTGTCTGGTACCTGTCTCGCCTTTCTTTGTCGCTACCCAACCCTGCTACTGCCAATCCGTCAACACAGTCTTCCCACCCTGTCACAAATCTCCAAACAACCTTACACATAAATCTGTCCCAATCCTCCAAAATATCTACCTCCCCTTTGCAATCCCACAATCCCTCAATTAATCTCTCACATCCACACCCTTCTACACACTTCCACAATCCACTCACCTCAAATTTCACCACAATATCAGAAAAACTCAGCATGAACAATTCCCACTACTTTACGCTTTCATTCCGGAAACGGAAGTCGACATTTTCATTAGTCTCGTTTTGATACCTTCAATCTGTCGAGTAATTATCACTAATATAGGCAGGTTAAACGAAATAATTCTGAAATGAAAAGGTTAAAATTGCTTTAATAATTGCAAGAGCGATTTCTTTTATTTTAAATGTCGAAGTAAAAATTAGAAAAATTAAAAGCCTAGTTTTCAAAGGACATACATTGCGACCTAAATTATGCCTCTATGAAGCAGGTAAATTAATTTAAAAATTGTTTTTTTAGACAAGAACATGAAATACAGATCTCAAAGTTGAAAAATTCTAATCTTATTTACTCGTCGTTACATACGAAGAGTATGGTCTTAACCGGGAATTATGATAATTTGAAATTTCCGCCAGAAATCTTGCAGTTTCGAGTCTTTGGTCGTCTGCTCTTGCCTCTTTATCTCGTGTAAGGTTACTTTTACTTTTTGATCCGATCGAAATTCATTTTTTTCTGTAATATCAGAAAGTTCGTTTAATATGTGGAAATTATTATGATTGTAGTGGTGTCGGACCACGTAATCGAAATCAAATTCTTTCGACTTGCACCGACCTGCCGTTCACGTTACACTCATCACGTGTGTTTGGCTTTATTTTGTCTTATAAAAATGTTTGAAAAACTTAACAATTGTTTCAGGTAGTTACCTCGTGGATGTAAGTTTGATGAGCAGTTGAAAAGTACATATTAGTTTTTATTCAATGCAGTATGGTTTCAGGAATAAAGGAATGATACCATTGTACGAAGGTTAATAGGTTATGTGATATTTTCTACCGTTTTACTGATTCGGATTGTTTGTTCTATTTTATGTTTCTTTCCTGTCCATTTTATATCTTAAACATGTTTAAAAACATACGCTCTTCATAAAGTTTAATCCCAAGTAATTTAAATCTACTACAATGAGCAGATTTTGTAAAGTTTTAAGACTTCAAGCAAATAGTCATGCGACACGGAAGGAAACGCTTGCTTGTAGTCAATGTATGCCATGTGTAAGTTCCTTTGATGCTTACGAGTTTGAGTCATAGCAACAGCGTCTATATTGACTAGATCTCTACAATCTCGCGAGTTTTTACAACATCCTTTCTGTTCTTCTGTAAAAATGTCATTCTCGTCGCAATGAGAATATACCTTATCTGCAATGATAGCTGTAAGACATTTATAAATTGTTGGAAGGCAGTCTATCGTTCGAAAGTTAGATGGATTTTGAGTGTCTGGTTTTTTTGGTAACATATACGTAGTACCTTGGAGCATAAAACCTGGCATCAGATCTGGGTGTTCAATGATCTTCTGAAAACACTTTGCCAACGCAAGATGCACACTCGTCAGGTACTTGTACCAGAAGTTGTGCACCATATCCGGACCTGAAGCTTTTCAATTACTTGCCCTTTTCAAGACCGCTGAAACATCTAAAGCTTTGAGGTTTGTCAGATGCATTTCAGGGCTATTGCTTGCCCTTGCTTCCTCCAGTTTGAACCACGCAGTGTCCAAATTGCATCTGTTCATTTTTCCTCAAACACCCGACCAGTAGTTAGTCATCTCTTCCAATTGAGGGACTTCGGTGCCTTGGTGGTTAATTTTCTTTACTCTCAGTTGACCATAGAACCTTCTTTCATCTGTCTGAAAGTTTTGATTTTGTTGCCTTCGTGCATTACTTATCTTGTACCGACGCAGTCTGGCAGTAAGAACATCAAGTCTCTGTCGTTGAGGGTCTACAATTTCATCCAATATTGCTAGAGTTAATGTTTCGATGTGCCGAGGGTGGATGAATTTAGTAACATGGTTCATCAGCTTTCTGGTTCTATTTCCTTTTTTTATATTGAGTTAATCGATCCAATTTGCACCTGACTTTGCTGACATCCATATCCAGCCTGATCTTCCATGGTGGATCTCGATCCCTTGATGGGACAAAAACTGTATTTGCAGGCCTAGTTTTTCGGCCCAACGTTCTAAAGGTTGCCACAGCCGCACAATATACAAGAGTTTCCACCTCTAACGCATTTTGTGCTACGTTCAAATGCGTAGGTGAAACCTTGCTTTCGAGATGTGCTATTAGTGCAGGCAGATCATTTGTGATGTTCAATTTTATCAAAGAAAGCCTTAGTGTTGGTTCTACATATCTGAACTCTAGTAAAGCATAACCAAAATTCCTTTCCAGGTGCTGTTGTTTTTCTGCGATTTCCCTATCCACATCATCGTTAATAATATCTGGATGTGGTTTTAATGGATCCGGTGCATGATGTTCATTATCCCTAGAACCTATGCCTTCAGCATCAATCAAGTCTTCGTTATCCACATCTTCCAAGGCGAGCTCATCAATAAGAAGCTGTCGTTCCACTTCCATTTTGATAGCAGCTATTTCAACAGCCGAAAGCAGTCTGTTTACAGATATTGAGCGTTTTTGATCTGCCAGATTCTGCTCATTTATTTTTGTGGCTAGCTCTGGCTATTTAAGTAAGAAAAGTCTATGATGTTTTCCTCTGGTTGTATAAGGCCATCCACCTCTGGAGGATGTGATGGTGTTGAATCATCAGTAGGTTGAGGAAGAACATCAATTGCTCCTGATTGGCCGTTTGACGCGGCTTCCTCTAACTCATGTTCATTGCCGTCGTTTTTCCACGCCAAATCAATCTGTTGTTTAATCTCCATTGATCGGTCTTCTGTAACGTGTCGGTCTTCTGTAACATGTCGGTCTTCTGTAACATGTAGATTGGTCCTGATGTGCTTCACCTTAGCGATAAGATCTCTTAGTGCGACTTTTTGTATATCAGGATACTTTGCAGCAAATTTTGTTCTTAAATTGTATCCCTTTTTCATTTTCGTTTCAAAATTCGCACTTTCGTAATAGAGACGCACCAATTCCTCTTTCATTGTGGTATCCAGTTGATGCTCTTCAACGGTGAATAAAGTGTTACTTATTAAAATCATTAATAGGCCATGTTTGTTAAATTATTATTAAGTAATTATTGTTTAAATTATAACTGCCGGCACTGTCAGTAGTAAACATACAAAACCACAAAACATTTCTTTGGCAAATAATAAAAAATCAAAAGTATAATAAACAAGCCGGGCCGATCTGTCATTATTTCGAGGTTATGTTCGTATTCACGTGTTTGTCCTATTCGTTGTAAGTAAATGTAGGTAATGTCAATTTAAAGTTTACGCATGTAATATTTTATTTACTTAATACGTATTCTATATATTCATAACATACCTTTTTTGCCGCAAATAAGCGTTAAACACAATTCACTCTTCGCCCATTGGGATCGCAGAATATTAT
>NC_046665.1:98437662-98465350 GCF_010883055.1 Belonocnema kinseyi | reverse complement strand
GCAACTTTAAAGGCGCGAAATATGAAAATACCCCTGTACAATGGCTTCTTCCCTGCTCTTGTGCAATTCTGGTAGCATCAAGTGCGCCATGCATGTAAGCCCCAGCGTGTCCACCCTGTATGTAACGTTTGGAAGACTTGAGTTTTTTTAAATATGACTTTGAAACGAACAGCAATTTTTAACGCAAGGATTTACATGAAAGTCAGGACGGTAATGAGCTAGAATTTTAGTTTCGTATACACTCCGCCATAGGAATAATATGCCTAAATATCTCAAAATTCAGAAAAAAAAGAAAGTTTTAAGGGCGGTAGAGGGTTAAGGGTACAGCTATTTTATTAAAAATTTGACTGCACAATTTTAGGATGAAAAAGTATATTTATAATTGAAAATTAATTTTTGTAGTTGAAAATTCGTCTTTTTGGCAGAAAATTAATTTTCTTTGTTAAAATCTTATCATGTTTGTTGATGACTCAACTATTTTCTGGATTTTTGTTTTGTTTATTAAAAAATAATATCTTGAAGGCAAATTTTCATTATATCATTGTTGTTTGAAAACTAATCGCTTTCTGTAGAGAATTAATTTTATGGTTTAAAAAATTAATCTGTTTTTTATTATTTTTAACATAGATGTCCAAATTCGATTTTTTATTGTCTTATATGAGAAAAAAACGTCTAGCCTAATTTACTATAAAAAAATTTTATCGCTGAGAGATTCTGCTAAATAATGTATAGAACCTGTTTGATTTTAACTAAATTCGATCTTATTCTAAATACTTTTTTGAACATTTTTCTTGGACTGAAAATTAATTTTGTTGAAAAAAATTTACATGTGTATAAGGCTTCTTACAGTTTATAATAAGAATTTTCGTCCAAACAGATTATTTGAAAAATAACAAAAAAGGAATAAAATAATAAAAAATTCACTGAAAAAATAATTTGTAAACAAGTTTTTCGATTGAAAATTGTTTCATTAAATAAAAAATTGATGACAAAACTTTTCCGATTACATTGGTATTGTTTTCACATCAATTGTACTTCTTTAAAATAAAATAATGTTTTAAGCTTACTGCAAGTTCGATCAATAGTTCTTATTAAAATTAAACAAAATTAAAAATTAAAAATAAGTAATTTCCATTTTTTATTAGTTCACAACTAAGATATTAATTAGAAAATAATACTTCCAATTGTAAAACTGCGTACCTATAAGATATTATGTACTTTTCACAGATTTAATAAAACTCACTGATGAAGGCCACCATTGTGTGCCGAAACGTTTGAAACAACTTAATTAGTTTCAATTTACCTGACCCTAAAGCCAACAACTTACATCAACAATTTATACAGAATTCTGTTATTTATTTTAAAGAAAGTTCTTTAATAGAAAATTAATCTTTGTCATTGAAAATTCATATTTTATGTTAAAACTTATACTGTTTGGTTTCAAATTCATCTGCTTTAGTTAAAATTTGAAATAATCTGTAGAAAATTTAATTTTTTTGATTGAATATTAACTTTTATAAACTAAAAACTGCATTATTTTATTTTTGTATAAAATTTGATATTTTTTATTGAAACTTGATCTTTTTTAGTTAAAAATGTAATTATTTGTTTGAAAATTCCTGTATTTTGTTGAAAATTTGTGTTTTTTGTCAGAAATATAAAACTTCTCTTGTGAAAATTCATCTTTTTGATTGAGAATTCAACTATTTTGTTGTAAGTTCCATTCTAGTTGGTCAAAAACTAATATGTATGTATAAAAAACTGAAAAGTATGTATCTGTTGCCACAGGTTTTCAAAATTGCGTTTTTATAAAATATAGATTGAGTATTTGGCAAAATTGTCGGCAGATATGAAGATTCGACACATCCATAAAACTGAACATAATTCATTCAATCCCACATTTCCTAAACCATATATTATGTAAAAACACATAAAACATTGGAAGCCTATATATCTTATGCAGCTGTTTTGTGGTGAACGTGAAGTGCAAGGAGTTTAATGGTACTTTTCTGATGTTGAGTAAAGTTTGTGTAACATTAGTGTATTTTAGTTATAAATTAATGTTTTAGTTATCATTTGCATTCAATATAAACATTAACATTAAGTATTATTCATATGAAGCATGGAATTTGTTATAAAATTTCATTGCTGATACAAAATGCGGTAGCAACTTATTGAGATTTTGAGGTTAATATTACATTTTGCAATTCAAGAGCGAACTGCTCGCATTTAAAAAAATTATCAAAAAGGCGTAGGATGAAAACGTAAAAAGATATTTTTTATTTTAATACTGACTAAGATAGTTTCTGTTTTTTCACCAAAAATTTCACAAATTTGAATGAAATTTTTGTTAAATTTGTATAAAAAATTTCACTAATTTTCAATGTATTTCGAACACGGAGTATTTTTTTGGTATTAAGAAAAATGAGTGAAAGCTTAACTTTCGTAAAGTTTTTGTAGTATATTTTCGTAACTTTTTATAGCAAAAAATTATATTTTATAGATTTTTGTAGATATACGGATTATTTACATTGAAGTGGCAAAAATTATTTAATTCTGCGACCAGCAGTTGACTCTTATATTCTAAAATTAATTCCTAACCTCAAAATCTCAAAAAGTTGTTATCGCATTTTACACCAGCAATGGACTTTAATAACGAAAATTATTACAAATTCCATGCTTCAAAGGAATATTATTTAATGTTAATTCTTATATTAATAAAAAATAATAACTTAAACATTAACTTGTAATTAAAAATATACTAACCCTATCGATAGAAATCTCAGAGTATATGCTAAAGATTCTCAAGGCTCCGAGAAGCTCTGAGAAATTCTTCGCAGGCACTGAGGTAGATATATTTAATGGTGCAGATAAATCGTTTAAATGCTTTGAAGGCTTTACAATGTCCTTTCAAAATTTAAATAAAAATACGATCATAAATAACAAGCAGAGAGGCTTAAATTGAAATAAGAATTCGATGATAAATATAACAAGCAGAGGCCCTGTATTGCGGCGCTACGGGTGTCAAGGTGGTGGTAAAGCAGAAGTGTTGATTCCTATTATCGACCTTCAATTTTGATTCGATTATTATTCCCAACAGTGATCCAAATATACTTGCGCATGCTTGAACTGTGCGGCGCTCATTGGCTCTAGTTCGCGTACGTATTTAAAAATCAAGTACAGACGCGCAGAATAAAAATCTCTAAATTCAGGGTTCGAAAAATAAAAAAATTGAGGAAAAGAATGTCATTGATAAAAGTAATATTTTTCGTGATAAGTTTCAAAAGAAAATAGGAACCAATATCAATATTGAAACGTAAGGATTCTTTAATTTCAAGGCTGGCAGACACCCACTTCTACCGCGACCTTCAGGTTATTTTTGTTCAGCGACGCTCATTGGCTGCCCCGGTATTGTATAGACGGGGGCGCTGTAAGAAACTTTTTCATCTGCGCATGTGCCGAAACCGCGGGGCTTTTTTAAGTCAATAAATATAATCAATAATATTACAGATAAATACACCCGAATCTCAGTTTAGTAACTCACGATTTAGTAATTTCTAAAAATACTAACCAGTTTCTTTTTTTTTTGTCGAAAATTAAACTATATTATGGAAAATTGGTCTTTTTTTGTTTTGTTTTTAACTGAAACCCGATTTTAATTATTTTTAAAATTACATGGTTTGTTGAAAATTCGCCCTTTTTGCTTGAGTTCAATGGCTTTTAATTTGAAATATTTTTTGGTTCAAATATCAACTATGACATTTTATTTTGTTCAAGACTCATCTCTTCGTTTAAAATAAATTACTTTGGTCAAAATCAGTTTCTTTTCGTTAAAAATTGATTAACTGAAAATTTATCTGTCTTTTTTTTTGTTAAGCATTCGTCTCTTTTAGTTAACAATTAAACCATTTAGATGAAAATTCATGTATTTTATTGAAAATTCATTTCTTTTTGTTGAAAATTAATCTTATTAGTTAACAATTCATATTTTTGGTTAAAAAATCACTTATGAGTTAAAAATTTAACTAGTTCATAAAAATTCGTTTTTCTTTTCTTGAAGATTGATATTTTTGGTTGAAAAATCAAATAAGTGTGTAAAAATTTACTTTAAAAAAATATTCTTCTTTGTGAATTCACTTATTTCGGCAAAATGCATTTCTTCGGTTAAAAATTTAACTAGCTTGTTAAAAATTCAACTGCTTTGTCAAATAACATTTTTTGGTTTAAGTTTTATTTTTTTAGTTGAAAATTCATCTTTTGGTTGGAAATTAATTATTTTATAATCAAAAATTTAAGAATTTGGTTTAAAACTCCTTTTTTTGATCCAGAATTATTTTTCGAACTGAAAAATTAAGTGTATTTCATTTTGAGTCCACGTTTTTTGTATGAATGTAACTGTTTTTTATCTAATATTTGAATATTAAAAATCTTTTTTGTTTAGAATATTAACTATTTCATTTTTGGTTGAAAAATCATCTTTTTTGGTATTAAGTCATTCTAATTAGTTAAAAAGTAAGTTGTTTGTCTAAAGATTCATTATTTTATTTAAAAACTCATCTCTATGGCTGAAAATTTAACTACTTTACTGAACGTTTTTAACAGAAAATTTAATTGTTCCATCATTGGTTCTTTCAGTAAACAACAATGTTATCTTTGTAAAATTTAGAATTATGCCAGAAAAACTGACAGTACACGGAGAGAAATTTCAAGAGATTACTTATTCTAGCTCTTGCGCCAAAGCTAGAATAAGATCAAGGGGCAGTTCTGTGAAATAATCACTTGAATTTTCTCTCCGTGTACTTGAAATATTGAATTTTTTCTTTTCAAACTGAATGAATTTTTCTTTGTCTCTATTTTAAGAATGAACTCTAAACTTTTTAAAAATAATTTGTATACAAAAAAACTATTTTTCATATATTAATTTTAAATTTTCGCAGAATTCAGACACAAACCGATCGCGCACTCTGGTGAGTGAAAATAATCGATTACAACATTCTCTTTCTATCTAATATGTGTAACAGCATGCGCTGTTTTAGAACAATATGTCAGGGCGCTAGCACCCTGTTACTAAGTACTTACCAGTTAATAGTTTTAAGAGCGGTAAACATTTGAAATAATTCAAATGATAAGACATTCAGTATATTTAGAAATTTAAATAGATCGTTATTATAAGAAAGAATAATTATTAATCATGATTGACAATAGCTATGTACACTCCGATAGATCTGTATATGCATATGCATATATGGATCTATCAATCCAAATAGGTTTGACACGCGCGATCTCCGACTACCGCGCGTGTGATCTCAACCGCGAGCATATATAAATTATGTACCATGTAAAGGGTTGAAGCAACAAGGCGCCCCTCCGACGCCGTAAATTATGTTCTATAACGCGATTTGACAGAAAAACGTCAATCGACGAGAATCGTAAAAATACGTTTCTGAGAATTAGAATCTCATTATTTTAGCTTGAAATATAAGAGCGGCGCTTAACGCACCTCATCATGATAGGTTAATTTAACATTAAATTATGCAACGTCAGCAATTCTATTGGCTAGAAGGACAATTCCCTCCCTTTTTTGGTAAAGACCGAGGTTATAAATATATGCAAGAACATAGAAAAAGCTCGGATATTTGCGTCTCTCCGATTATATTTAAAATAAAAAATCTGCGACACTCGCTCTCTGAATTATGAAAATTGGACTTAGAATATTTTTCTCTTAAATTGTTAATCGAAATTCAAGCCCAAAAAACTTTATTTACGCCGGTAAGTCGGTACGGTACACCGTGGTCGACTTGAGTCGAACTAAATTTCAAGTGAAGTGAGAATATAAACCATTTAATTAAAATTGTTCTAATTAAATAAAACTTTAAAAATGTCAAACCTGAACGAAATCTTATTTGTGTAAACAAACTGCTCTCGGCGACGGAATAGGACATTTAATCTTCATTAAAGGATCTTCAATATTTAAATTGAAGTTAAATAAAAACTATTGATTTGTTCTCTAAATTATTGTGTTGTGTCTGTTATTTGAACCTCGACCAGTTCGCGCGGTTAGTGATTTTTATCACTCAACGTCGGCAACGAATCCAGGATAAAACAGATCGAAATCTACAAGCCTTCAAATCGACAACAGCCCTGGAGACGTAACAATATGTCGGAATGAGAAAGGTGACTGCCGATAATCGAGAAATCAGGGTGGCGTCGCATGATTGCAAAACTGCGTTGCGTTTTGCGTAATGCGTGAAATCACGAGACATTTCAGCCAATCACAGTGTTTCTCTGAATAACTAGGAGAATATTATTGGTTGAAATGTCTAGTGAATTGACGCACAACGAAAAACGCAACGCAATTATGCAATCATGGGAGGCCACCTCAGGAGTTCATGGTTACCGAATATTGTCTTTCTCTTTCTGACACATTAGATAGAAAGAGATAGTTGCAATCGATCGTTTTCAAAACTATCAAATATTTCCTTCTAATTTGACGCAATAGAAAGAGAGATCCGATCAACTAGTTTAGTTAGAGGGCATCGGCATTCCACCCCTGGACCGCTGGCTACGGCTGTCGGCAGTGGACCAAGGGAATAGAAAGAGAGAAGAAATCTAGAAAGTAGTATTGTCCTCTTCTAAGGATGGTGATTGGTTCTACTTTTCTTCCATCTGTTTTCATTAGAAAAAGCTCAATTGACCAATCGCCGCCCTTAGAAAAGGTCAATTTTCCACCCGAAATAGTTATATTTTCTACTGAAATAGTTATTTTTTAGTTAAAAAGTGATTGTTAAGAAACTAGTTCTATTTTTAAAACGATATGAATTTTTATTTAAAATGATGAATCTTCTAAAAATAAAATTAATTTTCAACGAAGAGTTCGGCTTTCAACCGTAAGTAGTTGCATTTTTAAGGAAAAAAGGTAAATTCTTGAAGAAAAATGTTAAAAAATTACATTATAATTTAGAAATAGTCACTTTTCGAAATACTACTTCTACTCTAAATATTACTTAAAGCACTCTCTTTTTTTTAATTTCGAAAAAAAAGTTTTTATATTGTGACGAATTTTTATTCGCAATAGAGATTTTTAAACTCCTTTCTTCCAAATCGCACTGGAAATTCTTTTAAAAACTTCCCTTTCCATGTCAAAAATTCCTTGTACAAAGGGAAATTGTATCATTTTACCGAAACTCCTTGTCCTAAAATAAAAACGATAATTATTTTCACTCATATTCCCTGCAACCATAGATAAAGTAAAAATTACTATTCTAAATTGACAAAAACTATTAAAATATTAAGAACTTGAATTTTGCTACGGTCAGAAGTGAATTCCCGGTTTTTAACTCAATTCCGAGGTTTTCCCGGTTTCCCGTTTAAGTCGCCACCTTAATTACACAGCCACACAAAAAAGTGTGAGGATCTGGTAATAAGACACACGTATTCCTATGGATTTTGGGGCGCTGAATTCAAATTCGGTATCAAAAATCGCCCATCACGTCATGGTTGAGCCATAACCTCAAAAAATGACGAAAAATCATGCACTGAGGCAAATAAATTTCAAAATAATGCCATTGATGCAAATTTTCACTTCAAAAACATGTCGACAACTGTGAAGGATCTGATATCTACTTATTTAACATAACTTTACCCAACAGAACCTGATCTCACCTAACCTGAATTAACAGAAATTTATTGAACTACACGTAAAGCTCGGAAAGCATATTTTCCCAGTAGCAAATATGTGCTACATCGAATGGGTCAACTCGAGCATAACCTAGAAATTAATCTAACCTAGCCTAACCTCACCTAACCTCACGAAACACAATTAAACTAATTGTGTTGTCCCGTTTTGTTTGCGGTACCGTTTCATTCAGCTTCGGCTTAACCTACATAGAGGTTTAACCTATTCTAACCTAACAAAACCTGACCTAAACTAACCGATTACGCTGCCAACCTTGTTCTTGTGTACTTTCATATTTTGACATTAACAGCAGTAAATGTCTGGAGTTTCGTAACCGCTTATTGCTAGCATTATTCGCCTGTGTCTGTAACCAGGGCACCTCCACATGGTGACGGTGGGCAACGGATCCACATTGGCTGAGTCCCTGGGTAAACGGCGTTCATGCCGTCATGGCAGACACAGGTAAAAAGTGTATTACGATGCAGGGTACCTGTAGTATAATGAAATGAATTTTATTGTGTTACAACGGGAACACTTAAGTTAAGTTATGTTGCGTTAAGCAAAATTTCGTTAGCTTCTGTTAAGTTAGATTCATTTGTAGGTTAAGATCGAGTTAACCTATTAAATATAGCACACATTTAAGACTGAGAACCGTACGCTTACATAGCTACACGTGTGGTTGAATTTCATTCAGCTAGGTTAGGTTAGGTCAGGTTTTTTTAGGTTAGGATAGGTTTGAACTCTTTGCAGGTTAAGCCCCAGCTGATTCAAACGATACCGCAAACACAACGGGATAACACAATCAGTTTAATCGTGTTACGTGAGGTTATGTTAGGTCAGGCTAGATTAGATTTATTTCTAGGTTAGGCTCTAGTTGACCCATTCGATGTAGCACACATTTGCTACTGGGAAAATATGCTTCTAGAATAAATTTCTGTTAATTCAGGTTAGGTGAGATCAGGTTCTGTTGGGTAAAGTTATGTTAAATAAATTTATATCAGGCAAGGGTTGATCCTTCATAGTTGCCGACATGATTTTGAAATGAAAATTTGCATCACTGGCAATAGTTTGAAATTTATTTGCCTCAGTGCATGATTTTTCGTCATTTTTTGAGGTTATGGCTCAACCATGACGTGATGGGCGATTTTTGATGCCGAATTTGAATTCAGCGCCCCAAAATCCATAGGAATACGTGTGTCTTGTTACCAGATCCGCACATTTTTTTTGTGTGGCTCTGTTATGAATAAATAATATATAGATATATATTTTTTAGAAAGCGGAAATGTGTAGATAAATTATAATGAAAAAATACATTATAAGGCTAATTATTAATGTTTAAATATTAGTATTACTATTATCATTAGTAAAGCAATATTATCAATCAATATTGGAAATTTGCAACAATTTGAGTTGTTTATAAAATTATTAACTTACATTATAAAAATAAACAATAGAGAATATGAATAAAAATCAAACTTTTTTTTTAATACTCATATTTCTATTCAATTTTCCAAATATTAAAATAAATGTTTTCATGAATATTTGGATTACTAATTACAGCTGATCTTGTTGTTACTGAAAACTTTGTTCTTCCTTTTATATTTATAAAAAGTATCAAGTCTAATGAATTTGAGTATTTTTTCTATACATAACAATGCAAAGTCAGGCCTACCTGATCGGAGCGCCATCTATTGGAATTTTTTGAACTACGATACCCCTCCGGATTCTAAAATTACAGCTACCGCATACACATACACGGGCGATTCATGGGGCTGAGTGTAGAGTTCCTAAATTCCCGAGAATTTAATTTCAGGTTATATAACCGAGAATATGAGAGAATTTAGGAGAATTTAAAAGAATTTAAGAAAATTAAAAACTTTATGATTTTTAACAATATTTTTATTGTTCAGGTAATACCCGCGGTTGAATATAAATTATTTCATAGCTCAGATATATTCAGGAATTACCGTGTTTCATATACAAATTAAAAATTTTCAAATAGATTAATTTAATTTAAAAAAAAGTTTTTCTACTTTAAAAGATAACTCTTTAACAAAATACTGGAATTTTCTACAAAATAATTGAATTTTTAACAAAATAGTTGATTTTTCAACCTAAAAAAACAAATTGCCAACAAAAGTGTCATAGTTTATATTTTAATAAAAAAAGAATGAAATTTATACATCAAATGAAAAGAATTTTAAAACCAAAATGACGAATTTCCAACAAATAAAGATTTTTCATTCAAAAAAAAAATTAAATGAATTATTGAACATTTAAACCAGAAGACAAATTTTCTTTACAAAAATTCAATTTTCAATAAAAAAATGTGACTGTTAAACAAAAAATTAATTTTCCATGAAACTGATACATTTTCACGCAAAAAAAAAAAAAACAAATTTCAAATTAAAAAATATTTTTTTATACAAAAATAGAAAGCGAATTTTTAACTCAAAAATATCAATCTTAAAATATGGAAAAGTTCCATGTTCTGTTAAAAAATGAATTCTAAAAAAAAAAGAATTATTTTCCACTAAACAGTTACATTTTCAACCAGACATAAGCCTTCAATACAAAAATTTCACAAATGACAGCCAAGCACTCTTGTTCATTACAGTGGTAGGCTGCCACCGTTGGTGAGAATTTGGCACTGGCGTAACTGATGATTCTACGTGGACCGTCTGGTATCTGCTGCATTAGGACCGCTCCCATCCCTCGTGCACTGGCGTCCGTCTGGAGAATGAAAGGTAGGGATGCCTCGGGTCGACTGAGTGGTTCGTGATGGCGGAAAGCCTCCTTAGCCGAATCTAAAGCTTTCTGAGCCTCCATATTCCATTTATAAGGTCTCTTGGGCGACAGCAGATCCGTCATCGCGGCGATGATCTCTGAGTAGCGGCGAATATACTCGTGCAACCAATTCATGGTACCCAGCAGTGACCGTAGACCCTTTCGAGTACGTGGTGGTTGAGCGTCGAGGATTGCCTGAAGGTGTTTCGGCTGTGGACGATTTCCTTTGGAAGTAACGACATGGCCGAGATAAGGGAGACTCGTTTGACCGAACTGGCATTTCTGTGGCGAGTACGTCAGACCATATATGTTTAGCCTCTCCAGGATAAGTGCCAGGTGTAGAAGGTGCTGTTCCCAGTCCTCGGAGTAAACGATAATGTCGTCCAGGTAGGCAATGGTGAACTTACCCCAGTGATCAGCGAATACATGCCGCATCAATGTTTGAAAGGTGCCGGGTGCGTTTTTTAATCCGAAAGGCATTTCTCGAAACTGGTACTGTCCGCCACTGGGAGTGGTGAAGGCGGTGAATTTTCGTGCTTCCGGGGCCAAAGGAATTTTCTAGTATCCACTCTTAAGGTCTTAGGTGGAGAAAACTCGTGCGCCGCCGATATCCTTGAGTTTTTCGTGTATCCGGGACAAACATTGGGGAGCGTCTACCGTTTGCTTGTTGATTCGACGATAATCCACGCAAAAGCGGTAGTCTCCATCCTTTTTGCCCGCGACTACAATGGCCGAGCTATATGGGGAATTTATTGGTTCGATTATCCCATCTGCAAGCATGTCGCGTACCTGTCCGTCCAACCATAACCGCTTCTGTTCCGAATATCGACGAAGTGGTTCTCGGAACGGAGTTGGGTCCGATAGGTGAATCTCGTGCTGGACTGCCATCGTCTGGCGTAAAGGTCCTCCTTGATGGAAAGTCTGGCTGTTGAGTCTACTCAGATTGTAAAATTCCTCCTGATAAACCGGTGGGAAGTTGTGAGTCAGCTTTGACGTGGGTACGTTGGTTGAGGGAGTTCGAGTTTCGTGAGTGAAGTAGACCCGGTTCCGATCTTTGGCTCCTACGTAAATACATCCGAGGCAGTGTTCGTATATTACCCGGTGCTCCTCAAACCACGGTATACCGAAGACTAAGTCATTTTGTAAATCTGAGCTGACGAAAAAGATACTATAGAGCCGATTAGTTTGAATGTTGATCCACGTGCGGCGAGTTGTGCATATGGGGGACAGGGCCCTAAGGCTCGCATTTGATCGTCGTTCAGTAGGTCCGCCTTGACAAAATTGTCTGAGGAACACGAGTCCACCAAGGCCATGGCTTCGTTTCTTCCTAGACGAACACGGAGGCGGGGTATCCGACGTGAGTTGATACACTTCAAATTTATTGACGGGCTTCCTGGTTGGCTGGCTGCTCGACGGTTCCTTGGACCGCCGAGCTGCGCCAGTTTTCCTGGTTAGCATTTCGTCGCTCCGCCCTGAGCACTGGGCAGTCTCGATGGAAATGGTAGTCCGGGCAGTAGTAGCACGGTGGAGCACCACGTCGTTGGTCGTCTCCAGGTGCTCTTGACTGCGAAGTAGTCTTTCGTATTTCCTCCTTCTTGGCTTCCTTTCGGGGCTGAGCCACGGCTCATCCATTTCTCCCTCTACGGCGCGGTCCATTAGATCCCCGAAGGTTTGTGGGAATGTGGCTCGGATTACTCTGCGTATTGATGGTCGCAGAGACTCCAAAAGGATTCGGACGGCTACGGGCTCCTTCTTTGTTTGCTTCCTGGAGTATAGCTGTGCGTTCAAGCGCATTAACGTGGTGTGGCTTGAATATTTTTGCCGAAGAATCTCCTTGAATTTGTTCCAAGTGAGTGAGAGAGACTTGTATACCTCCCACCATTTTTGTGCTGAGTCTTTTAAGGCCTTTCCATCAAGGCGTGTCTGTTGCGAATGTTCCGTAGCGCCTGCTGAGGTCCCAGCGCTGCATTTTGTGACAATGCGGCTAAGGGTTGGTTTTGTGTGAACGACCGATTTTCTTGCGCTCGTGTATCTGTGCTTCTTGCGGAATGAGAAACTGAAGTGCGCCGCATTGCAGTTGGGGAGAGGCTTCGAGCTCGTTGGCGTAAGGGAGTGGTGACACCGAACGGCCGTGTTTGATGATCCTCGGGTCTCATGTTTCGTTGTTTTTCGTTGACTGCTGGCCGAAATCCGTACAGCGGTTCACCGCTGCTGCTTGACGATAGTGGGTGTGTATCGGGAATGAACAGTACCGATGGAGGTGGTAGTGATACCGCGCTATCAGCTGGAAAATGTTCTTGGACTGCGTCGCGGGCTGCTGCTGCGCCAGAAACGTTCGCTGCTGTGGCTTGTGAAGGTTTGTCAGGCGCCACCGGATTTTGTTGCCCACTTCCGGAAGTGGCTGATGATTGCCTCGTGGTAATGGTGCGCTCGATGATGTTCTTTCGTCTTGTCGGTGGAGTCCGAAGCACCATTCTTCGTGCGACCTATATATGCTGCCAGGCGTAGAGCATGAGATTATTCAGGGATGTCATCGAGCCCCTCGGTTGGGCCGCCAATTTGATACCCGCTAAAAACATTCAGACCTCTCGGGTTTGCGGGAGAATCATTTACTGAAGTATTCGTTTGTAGCTGATCCACTCCGGTTAACCACCGGGATTGGAGACTGCCAACTCCTGTTGACAGTCAGATAGTTGCCTCCTCGTCGGTTCCTGTCGACGAGAATGTTCTGGTCGTCCCCAGAACTTTCGATCCCGTTTCCTCTTCCAGAAATTCCGTCCCATTCAAAGGGGTCCCCAGGCACTGCTGGCTAAAACAACCTGCAGGCTCCCTTTGAATGATACCGAACTCCTGTTCGGACGTGGTAATCGCCCACTGGGCACTCGGACGACCCGCAAGACAATTACCAGTCCGCTGAAGAGGATGGATACGCTTAACAATAAAATTTTTAAGGGTTTTTCCTCGTCAGAATAGTTTTACTCTTAAAAGAGCAGATGGTTTGAAATATAGGTGATATATATAAGAAAAACCGTGTGTAGCTATATCGATGTCCTCCCACTCTGTCGACCGAACGGTCTCTCCCACTCCGCGCGGCAGTCGAGGAGCGGGGCGCCGCCGTTCAGCCTCACACTTCTCGATGACGGTTCAATCGGAGAACCGCTTGTCGGAGGTTGGCGCGCTGTCTCTAGGATTGCGTGGGTTGGACGAATTTTTCGCACGCGCACGAGTTATCTCTTGAAGTGCACGGGTTGGCTGATTATTTCGTACGCGCGCGATCAGTCTCTCTTTCTCTCTCTTGCACCGGCATTACAGTGCTTGTTTTAACCTAAGATTCACCCTCCTATATCCCTACTGAAAAACGTGAATATCGTTCTAAATAAGATATTAATTATGTATATTTAAATTATATAACGCATAAACGATATGTCTAATTATACGTCAACCTATATTTACACACTCATACATACTTACATACATATACATGCATACCGAAATTTATAGCATGACAGTAAAAATAATATAGGTAACCAAAATTGGCAATGCAAAATCTAGTATTAATCTAGGCATAAAAATTAATGATTAAATAATCATAAAAGATATAATAATATTAAAAGTGCGCTGAGCCTTCCGTAGGCGCGCGAACCAATCGGAATGTCGCATGGGGGACCGTTTAACTTGCCATATTTTGATTGAGAAAAATGAGAAACCTAAATACAATTGAAGACATCTGCGGTGTATATCAAAATTATTTTAAGAGATTTTAAAAGCTCTCATGATATTTTAAGAAATTTAACAGAATTTGAGGAAATATCATGAAATTTCATAAAATGTTACGAAATTTTATAATATTTTAAGAGATATTTTATAAGATTCCAAAGCATTTTTAATTTATTTCAATAAATCGAAGGCTATTTCTCAAGAATTCAAGTCATTTTAAAAAGATTTAAACAGATTCTAGGAATTTACGAGGATTTTCATAATTATGAGGGATTAAAAAAAATTGCATGCTGTCTTCAAACATTTTCTAGAATTTGGAAAATATTCAACGATTTTACAGGAACTGTAAGAATTTATATATATTTACTAATTCGAGGGGATTTCATAAAATTTCCAAAAATTTCAATGATTTTAAGGGATTTAAAAGCTCTCAAGATATTTTAAGACATTTTACAGAGTTTCTGGAAATGTCATCAGATTTCATAGAAATTCATAGGGTTTTATAATATTTTAATGGATTTAATGGAATTTATTCACAATAATTGAGGGCTTTTTAGGATTTCAAAAACTTTCAAATATTTCAATTTATTACGAAAGATTTGAGAGACTTTAGGATATTAAAAAAAATTCCTAAGAATTTTCAACTGCTTTTAATAATTTGAAAATATTTTAAAGATTCCAAGAATTGTCTAAGAGCTTATAATTTTAATAATATTCACTCTTAACATAATATTTTTATCATCTATAAAATATGAAACTTTAAATACATTAAAGGATATTGTAAGTAAATTTCCCAATTTTTTTAATTTATTGAATAAAACTCATTCATAATTAAATTTTAGCTTTAATTTATGAAAATTTCCATTGCTTTAATATTTATTGGTCCATTCTTCTCCAAGAAAATATCCATAAAAAGATTAAACCATCAGGAGTTCTAATAAATAAAAAAATTGAAAATGTGTGAAATTAGAAAAAGTAATAGACTTGCTGGAAAAACTCTTTAAAGCCTCACAGTCACTCTGATAGAGTATTTTCTTTGCGCTCGAAGGTAAAAAATTCAGGATAAATTCATCAGGTTTCAGAACATTTCAATTTGCATTCAAAAGAATTAAAATTTATTCGAAAAAATTTTTAAAAATATTTTTATAAATCCATTTATTTCAGAGTAACTTTAAAATAAGTTTAGAAAAATTGAATGGAATTCAAAGAATTTGACGAAATACATATTGCAGAATCAATTAAATAAAAACTTAAAATTTTTTTTTAAATATCAATGAATTAATAAGAATTAGAATCAAGAAACTTCCAAAGAATTAAAAAGAATTCAAGGTGAATTAAAAAATTTTCAAATTCAAAAGAATTTAAATAAATTGGGACAATTTTAAAAATGGAAAAAATTGATTGATTACAATCAATTTTGATTGAATTAAGAAAAATTATTTAAATCTCCGAAAATAACCTCTGAATCTTTTAGAATACCCTAAAATATTTCAATATTGGAAAGCTATAAAACGACTGAAATGAACAAAAAAAAACACCATTAAATTACTGAAATCAATAAAAAATTTCTTGTTAGCCTTTTGAGAAAATTTAGAGAACTTCAAGTGAATTAAAAAAATCAAGTTAATTCATAAAATTCAAGAGAATTACAAAGAATTTAGGTAAATTACAAATCTCTTTAAATCTTTAAACCCCTATAAAACACCTCACTTCTTATGAATAAATTCTTTAAAATCCACAAAAATATTATTAAATTATTATTATTAAAAAATAACGCAAAATCTTTTTAAATATTTGAAAACGGTTGAATTTGCAACCCGAAAATATGATTATTTGAGAAACAAAATTAATTCCTTAACAAAAAGTTAAATTTTCTTTAAAATATTTAAACTTTTAACAACAACAAAAAGTTAATTTTAAATTGAATAGTCCAATTTTCTACCAAATTGTTGAATCCTCAAATAAACCAGATTAACTTGGACCCAAAAAGTTGAATTTTGAATCCAAAAGGATGAATTTTCAACCAAGAAAAAGATTACATTTCTATAAAAAAGATTAATTTTCAACCAAAAATGGAATAGATCAAGTACATTTTCATCTAATATTATCAATCTTCAACAAAAAAAATAAAATTTTCAACCAAAAAGATAAATTTTCTAGAACAAATAAAATAGTTAAATTTTCAGTTAATAAAATAAATATTCAATTAAAAAGGAAACGAATTTTAAACAAAATAGTTTATTTTTTAACCAAATAATTCAATTATTTAACTAAAAGAATAATTTTCCACAAAAAAAAATCATTTTCAACAAATTATAACAGTAAAAATGCTAGAAAAATAAAAGTTAAACACAACTTTTTTTCATTCAAGCAAATTATTTTTCACCAAAAATTATACAGTTTCAAAAAATATATGAATTTTCAACTAAAAAATGTAGATTTACAAAAAAAAGATGACAGTTCAATTTTTAGTTAGAGAAGTAAATTTAAAAAAAAAACAAGTTTTCAATCAAATGAATTAATTTTCAACTAAAAATATAAATTTTCAAGGAAAAATTTAAGTTACATCTTCAGTCTAAAAAAATTAATTTTCAACTCAAAAGAAACAAAATTTTTAACTAAAGAAATTAATTTTTAATCACAATGAAGAATTTTCTATAAAAAAAAATCGAATTTGCAACTAAATCTTTTTTTTTCCAACCACAAAAAGTTAATCCTCAACAAAAACTATAATCGTTAAACTTTCTACAAGACAGATATTTTTTAATGAAAAAGATTACATATCTATCAAAAAAGGTAAATTGCTGAAATGAATTTTCAACTAAAATGATGAATCTTCACCCGAAAAAAAATTCAATTTTCAACCGAAAACATGAAGTTTCAACTAAAAAGATAAATATTCTACATAAAATAAAATAGTTAAATTTGTAAACAAAGAAATAAATTTTTAACCAATAAGCATCTTAATTTAAAATTCCAGCTCAGAATTGGTTCAAAATTGAAAGTTTCCAGTTCAAACCCAGAATTTTAATTTATGAAGAAAATTAATTTCTACTCAGAAACCAAATTCTTTTGAAAAATGTCTCTTCAACTCAAGAATTTTAATTCTTTTAGAAAATTAATTTTTTAAGAAAATATCCCGTCTTAAATTAGAATTAGAATGTATTCTTTTAAAGAATTCCCTGTTCCAGCTCGGAATTTATTTAAAAAATTTAATTCCCTGTTTCAAGACAAATTATCATTCTTTTGGATAAATACCTGTTTCAACTCAGAATTGCCTAAAATTTGAAAATTCCCTGCTTCAACTCAAAATTAGAATTCTTTGGAAAAAGTTCCTGTTCCAATTCAGAATTTTGTTCCTTTTCGAAAATTTCCAGTACTAGCTCGAAATTTGTTAAAATTTGAAAATTCCCGGTTCCAAGTCAGAATTTTAATTTTTTAAGAAAATTCATTTCAACTCAGAAATCAAATTCTTTTGAAAAAAAATCCTTGTTCAAATCAAGAATTTTAATTCTTTTCGAAAATTCTCCATTTCAACTTAGAATTGGATTTTTTTTTGTAAAATTCTTTCTTCAAATTAATTATTTTAATTTTTTTTAGAAAATCTCCCGTCTTAACTTGTAATTAGAATTCATTCTTTTAAAGAATTTCCTGTTCCAGCTCCGAATTTATAAAAAAAAAAATTAATTCCCCGTTCCAAGACAAATTATAATTCTTTTGGATAAATACCTGTTTCAACTCAGAATTGCCTAAAATTTGAAAATTCCCTGCTTCAACTCAAAATTAGAATTCTTTGGAAAAAGTTCCTGTTCCAATTCAGAATTGTGTTCCTTTTCGAAAATTTCCAGTACTAGCTCGAAATTTTTTTTAAATTTGAGAATTCCCGCTTCCAAGTCATAATAATTATTATTATTCATAAATTCCAGTTTCAACTATAAATTTGTAAAAAATTGAAAATTCTTTGTTCAAATTAAAAATTAAGGTATTTTTATTTTAAATATTATAAAGAATTATAAAGAATATTCTTCTAAAGCTTGTCAAAATTCCTAAGAAGCTTTTAAATTTTGTGTTCGAAATCTGCCAAAATATTGTTAATTATACATTTTATTGATTTATACATAAAAATTCAACAATTTGACTTACAAATAAAATTTGGTTAAATTAAGCAATTAAAATTGTAGCGTTCAATGTTTATTTTTTTTAAAATATTTAATTTATAATTACTGATTTTAAATTAACAGTCAGATATTTCTAAAAATTAAGTAACTGTTCTTTTTCTCAATTGAAAAATTTCAAATTGCATGGTTTAAAAATGGAATATTTGAGACTGAACTAATATTTAAAATTTAATAAAAAGCCTTTATTTATAAATATATTAACATTTATCAATAAAATTTATTAACAGTCTGATTTTTAACGTTAAAATCTGTGAATTATAAAATTGTTGACTGATGCCGAATTGTTTTGTACAATAAATTATTATTATTAATTATTTTTTTAATCTTAAAATACAGTTCAATTTTAAAATCCATTAATTAATTTATATTAACCGTTGATAAACTAAAAATGCATTTTTTTAAAAATCATCGATTATAAACGCTTCTAATTTTCAATTGTTATATTCTTTAAAACTACATTAAAAATTCTCTTAATTGTAAATATACGCTTAAAAATTAAAAATCTAAAAGGGAAAATTTTTAAAGTAAAAGATTTTCGAATTACGCATTTTAAATTGAATGACATCATGACTAAAAAATATCATAATTAAAATAATTATTTAAAAAACGATTAAAATCAAAGTTGGAGAGATTTTTTTCCCTAAAATTTGTAAAATTCCCTGTCAAAAAAATAAATTCAGTGTACAAAATAGTGTACAAAATAAATTCACTTTTCGCTGTCCAATTTTCCATTTTCTTCTGAACGTTATACATTTTTCTTTCAGGTGTAAAAAGAATCACTAAATTTTTAAGAAAATAGATTAATTTTTAACCAAGTATTTAAATTTAGGACCAAAAACGATGAATTTGTAACGAAAAATGTGATAGTTCATATTTCCAATAAAAAAAAATATTTTGATTTTAAATAAAAAAAGGTAAAATTTCTACGAAAATAGATGAATTTTTAAACAGAATGGACGAATTTTCTTTAAAAAAAACTTTATTTTCAACCAAATAAGTTGCATTTTTAATTTAAAAAAAGGTGAAATTAATACGAAATTCTTTCTTTTAACCAAAAAGACAAATCTTCAATAAATGCGTTGAATTTCCCACTTAGAAAAATTTTTTAGTAAAAAAAAAATTGAAATAAATTGTTGAATAAATAAAAAATCAAATAAATTTTTAACGCGTCAAAAAAAAATCGAATTTTTTAACCAAAAAGATTAATTAAAAAAAATACATTAATTTTCTTCTAAGAAAGACAAATTTTAAACGGAAAAGGCTCAATTTTAGGTTGAAAAAATTTTATTTAAACTAAAAAGGACAAATTTTCAACGCAATACATGAATTGCCAACAACCTTGTTGAATTTTCAACAACAAAAATTTCAACTCAAAACAGAATAGTTCAATTTTTAGTTTTAAAAAATCAACCTAATAAAATGTATTTTCAACAAAATAAGTTAATTTTCAACCAAACGTATAAAATTTCAAACAAGAACTTAAAGTTTTTATCAAAAAAGACGATATGCAGTTGAAAATTTAATTTTTAGTTGAAAAAAAACTGATTTTCAAGGAAATAGTTAAATTTTTAATGAATTAGTTTCACTTTCAAGCCAGGTAATTGAATTTTCAACTAAAAACTATTAATTTTTAACGAATTACGTGAAAGTTGATATTTTAAGAACAACAAAAGACCAAAATTTAAATAAATTGTTGAATAAATAAAAAATCAAAGAAATTTTCAAAGTATCAAAAAAAACGACGAATTTTTTTACCAAAAAAAGATGAATTAAAAAAGTACATGAATTTTCAACCAAATAAATAAATTTTGGAAGAAAAAGATGAATTTGTAACCGAGAAGATTAATTTTCTACCAAGAAAGACAAATTTTAAACGAAAAAAGATCAATTTTTTTATTAGAATAGTTTCATTTTCAGTTCAAAAAATCAAATTAATAAAATTTATTTTAAACCAAATAAGTTAATTTTACAACCAAACATAAACTTTTAAACAAGAACTTACAATTTTTATCAAAACAGACAATATGCAGTTAAAAATTTAATTTTTTATTTTAAAAAAACGAAATTTTCAAGAAAATAGTTCAATTTTAAATAAATTAGTTTCACTTTCAAACCAAAAACGATGAATTCTCAGCGAAAAATGTGAAAGTTGATATTTCAACAAAGAAACGATTTTAATTTTAAATTTTTGAAAATCTACAAAAAGAGATGAATTTTTAAACGAAAAAAGACGATATTTCAATAAAAGTGTTCAGTTTTCAATTAAGAAAAATTTTGTAGCCAAGAAGAAAAAAAATTCATATAAATTTTTAAATAAATAAAAATAAAATAAAATTTCAAAGTTTAAAAAAAAGACGAATTTTTTACCGAAAAAGATAATTTAAAAAAAAAATACATGAATTTTCAACCAAATAAGTAAATTTTGGAACAAAAAGATGAATTTTCCACCAAGAAAAATGAATTTTAAACGAAAAAAGATCAATTTTAAGTTTAAAAAATTTGATTTAAACTAAAAAAGACAAATTTTGGACACAATACATGAATTGTGATTTATAGTTTAAAATTTAATTTTTTTAACACAGATTTTCATCAAAATAGATAAATTTTTAATAAATTAGTTTCAATTTTAATCGAGGTAATTCAATTTTCAAATAAACAATGATGAATTCTCAGCGAAAATGTCACAGTTGATATTTCAACAAAGAAACGATTTTAATTTTTAATTTAAAAAAAAAATCTACAAAAAGAGATGAATTTTTAAATAAAAAATGTCGTGTTTTCAATCAAAGTATTTAATTTTCAACTACGAAAGATTTTTTAACCAAGAGGAAAAAAAATTCAAACAAATTTTTTAATTTTCAAGACAGAAAGACAAATTTTGTACGAAAACTTAATTTCAATTAAATAAGTTGCAGTTTAAATAAAGTAAAGGTGAAATTTTCACGAAAAACATGAATTTTTAATCAAAGAGTTGAAGTTTTCCACAAGAAATTTTTCAGTCAAGAAGAAAAAAAATCAAATAAATTGTTAAATAAATAAATTTTCAAATTATCAAGAAAAAAAACGAATTTTTACCAAAAGAGACATGAATTTTCAACCAAATAAGTTAATTTTCAACCAAACAGATAAACTTTCAAATAAGAACTTAAAATTTGTATTAAAAAAGACGATATGCAGTTAAAAATTCAATTTTTAGTTTAAAAAGACGAGATTTTCAACAAAATAGTTAAATTTTTAATAAATTAGTTTCACTTTCAAACAAGATAATTGAATTTTCAACTAAAAACGACTAATTATTAACGAAAAATGTGAAAATTGATATTTCAACAAAGAAACAATTTTAATTTTAAATTTTAAAAAAAAATCTACAAAAAGAGATGAATTTTCGGGCAAAAAAGTCGAATTTGCAACTAAGAAAGAGTTTTTAGCCAAGAGTAAAAAATTCAAATGAATTGTCAAACTTTCAAAACAAAAAGACAAATTTTTTATGAAAATTTAATTTTCAATCAATTAAGTTGCATTTTGAATAAAGAAAAGATGAAATTTCTACGAAAAACATGAATTTTTAATCAAAGTGTTGAATTTTTCTATAAGAAAGATTTTTCAATCCAGAAAAAAGTCTAATAAACTGTTAAATTTTTTCAACGCTAAAAGACGAATTTTGGAAGTGTTTAATTTTTTAGTAAAAAAGATTCTTCAGCGAAGAAAAAAAATTAAATCAAATTAGTTAATTTATATTCAAAGTTGATAAACTAAAAAAGCATTTTATGAAAAAGCATGAATTTTAAACGCTTCTAATTTTTAACTGTTTAAGTCTTTAAAACTGCATTTTAAAATTATTTAAATTACAAATATACGCTTGAAAATAAAAAATTTTAAAATGAAGAATTTTTAAAGTAAAAGATTTTCGAATTATGTATTCTAAATTGAATAATAGATTTTTTTAATTTGTATAATTCCCGGTCAGAAAATGATTAGACTTAAAATTCAATTTTTTCAGTCTCTTTGTAATAGCCAGAGTCATTTTTGGTATGCCTCTGAGATAAATGTAGAGTCGATAATGTCGTTTTTCCGAAGAATGTGTTCTTGTGAACCTGAAAATATGCAATTAGTCATTTTTCCGAAAATATAAATCCGGTGGTATTCAAAATTTGATTAAAAAAGAATCTCACTTTCAAAATATTCGACGCATCGAAAGTTTCACGCATTCTTTCATTGGCAGATTCATCATCATCCTTTTTCGAGAATCTTATATTCATTATTGTCATATGTAGCTTCACTCTATTGTACTGTCTTTGAATCAATCCTAAATTAATATAAATAATAAATATCTAAATAATAAATACATAAATAATATAAAATATGATTAATAAATAACTTAAGATTTCGAGTTAAAATATATATTGAATTTCAACAAACAAGTTTCATTTTCTAAACAAAAAAGACAATTTTTCTACAAAATAAATTAATTTTTTATCAAAGAGGTAAATCTTTAGAAAATATTAATTTTAACCGAATAGTATAAGTTTCTACCGAACTGTTGAATTTTTAACCCAAAAGAATGAATTTTCAAGCAAAAAAATAAATTTTGGACAAAAAAAGACACATTTTTAATAAAATACACGAATTTTCAATTACAGAATATCAATTTTCAATAAAAAAATTAATTTTGTACAAAAAATAAAATAGTTACATTGCTGATTCAATCAAGAAGATAAAACTTCAAAAAATATTAATTTTTGTACCAACTAGTTCAACTTCTAACCAAGTAATTTAATTTACAACTGAAAAATATGAACTTTTAACTAAATATTTAAATTTTCAACCCAGAAATATGAATTTTTTAACAAAAAACTTAATTTTTCATGAAAAGTGACATTTGTATAAAAATAGTTTAATTTTGAATCAAATAATTAAATTTAAATAAAAAATATAGATTTTTAACAAAAAAGTTAATTTTCAAGCGAATAATTTAATTTTTGAACCATGTTTTGAATCCTCAACCAAAAATTTGCAGTTTTAACCAAAAGCGATAAATTTTTAACAAAATATATGAATTTTCAACGAAAATATCAATTTTCAATAAAAATATAACTTTCAATCAAGAATGAAAAACTTACATTGAGATGAATTTTCAACAAAAGATTAATATTCTACCAAATAACATGAATTTTCAATAAGATACATTAATTATGAACAAAAGGACAAAATAGATTTAAAAAAAGCTGATTTTTCAACCAAAAAATATCACTTTTTAAGGAAAAAAAGTTAATTTTAAGAAGAATAGTTTAATTTTCTATCAAAATGTTGAATTCTGAAATAAAACCAGATTAATTTGGACCCGAAATGTTGAATTTTTAATCCAAAAGGATGAATTTTCAATTAAGAAGATTAGTTTAAAAAAAAAGAATTTTCAACTTAATATTTTTTTTTAATAAAAGAAATGAATTCTTAAGAAAAACTTGAATAGTTAAACTTTCTACGAGATACATAATTTTTTAATTAAAAGAATTATATTTGTATCACAAGAGGTAAATTTTCAACAAAAAATGGAATAGCTAAAGTGAATTTCCAACTAAAAAGATAAATTTTCTACAAAAAATAAGATAGTTAAAGTTTCAGTTAGTAAAATAAATTTTCAACCAAAAAAGAAACGAATTTTCAACAAAATAGTTTAATTTCTAGCCAAATAGTTCAATTTTAAAACCAAAAGATTGATTTTCTACAAAAAAAATACTGATTTTCCACAAATTACATGAATTTTCATCTAAACAAGATAAATTTTCAACCAAAATTATGACAGTTAAGATGCTATCAAAATAAATGTTCAATATAATTTTTTCGTATAAAAAAATTATTTTTCAACCAAAAATTGAAGAATTAAATTTTCAGTTAAAACAATCGTTGTTCAAACAAAAAATACATTTTTAGAAAAATAATTTAGTTTTAAGTTCAAAACATGATTTTTTTGCCAGTTCAGTTCCATTCAGTTCAATTTGCAATTGAAGAAATAAATTTTTTTTTAACGAATTTTTAGTTAACTGAATTAATTTTCAACTAAAAATATAAATTTTCAAGGAAAAATGGAATAGTTACATCTTCAATTTGCAAAATTAATTTTCAACTGAAAAGAAACCAAAGAAATGAATTCTTTTTAAAAAATAGAATTGTTAAACTTTCTACAAGACAGATAATTTTTTAACGAAAATATTACAGTTTTATTAAAAAAGGTAAATTTTTAACAAAAAATAGAATAGCTAAAGTCAAATTTCAACGAAAATAATAAATCTTCAACTAAAAAAATTTAATTTTTAACCGAATACATGAAATTCAACATTTGATTAAAAATTTAACAATTTGGTAGAAAAATTGTTTACAAAAATTTGGGATTGAAAATATATCTGTTTTTGGTTAAACATGCATATTTATAGGTTGAAATTTCAATTATTGGCTTAAAAATTAAATTAATTTGTTAAAAATAAAAAATTTTTTGAATTGCATATTTAAAATTTGTATTATTTGGTTAAAAATTGAATTATTTTGTTACAAATTCAACAATTTTATTAAAAAGTCATTTTTGTTGATGAAAAATCCAACTGTTTTGTTGCAATTTTATATTTTTGCATTGAAAATACAACATTTGATTATAATTTTTTTTTCTTGGCTCAATTGCTACTTTTTGGTTAAAAAATAATCTATTTCGACAGAAAATTCGTATTTGCGACTCATTAATGAAATATTTTTGTAGAAAATTTAACTATTTGGTTAATAATTTATGCATTTTGTTGAGAATTCTTCTTTTATGAAAACAGAATAATATTTTTCTTTTTTAAATACAACGGGTTGCAAATTAATCTGTTTTTTTTGAAGATTCTAGAATTTTTGTTGAAAATTAATCCTTGCTGGTTAAGTTGAATTTTTTTAAATTTTTAATTAAAATCTATTGAAAAATCATCTTTTTTTTGAAAATTAATCTTTTCAGGTAACATTTTCAACTCTTTTGTTGAAAGTTGAACTACTTTCTCAAAAATTCATTTTTTGGTTAAAGATTAATAATTTTAGCTGAAAATTCTTTTTTTTTTGTTATGATTTTTGTTTCAACTGAAAGTTCAATTATGTCGTTGAAAATTCAATTAATTAATTGCGAATTAACCGTTTTGTGAAAAAATTTTATTCTCCGGTCAAAAATTTAACTATCCTATTTTTTGTTAAAAATTGATTTTTTTTAGTTTAAAATTCTACTATTTAGTCAAAATTGTTTAGAAACGAGAAAAATACAAAATAAAAATAAATTAATCACATAAAATTTCGACTAACATAATATCCATTTATAAAAGTAATTAGTTGAGAATTTATATGATTTGTTGAAAAATCGTCTTTTTTCGTAGAAAATTTAAGTTAAATTTTTATAAAAATAGTTTAATTTTTAACCAAATAATTAAATTTAAATATAAAATATAGATTTTCAACAAAAAAGTTAATTTTCAAGCGATTAATTTAATTTTTTAACCATGTTTTGAATTTTCATTTTTAACCAAAAAGATTGAATTTTTAACAAAATATATGAATTTTCAACGAAAATATTAATTTTCAATAAAAATATAACTTTCAATCAAGAATGAAAAACTTAAATTGAGATTTAAAAAATTGAGTATCGAACAAACAAATTTTCAAGATAAGAGCTGAATTCTCAACTAAAATTATGAATCTTAAAAAAATGAATTTTCAGAAAAGATTAATATTCTACCAAAAAACACGAATTGCATATTTAAAATTGGTATTATTTGGTTCAAAATCTAATTATTTTGTTCCAAATTCGTCTTTTTTCGTAGAAAATGTTTACTATTTTTCAAGGTTTTGTTAAATGTTGGTATCTTGTGGTAAAAAAATCAAATATTTGGTTAAAAATTTAAATATTTTCTTGAAAATTAATCTTCTTGGTTGAAAATTGTATTATTTAGTAGAAAATACATGTATTTCGTTGAAAATTTGTCAATATTCAACTGTTTTTTGTTTAAAATTAAAATTTATTCTTTTTTAAATATCAACTATTTTATTTTTTTTAAATTAGTATTTTCAGGTTGAAAATTGTTTTTAATAAAAATTTAACTAATCAATTCTTGGTTGAAAGCTAAACTACTTTCTTAAATAATTATTTTTTGTTTGAAGATTTTTAATCGCGGATTGAAAATTCAACTGTTTTATGAAAAATTTAACAGTTTGGTACACAATTGAACTATTTTATAAAAAAATTCGTTTTTTTATTATTTGAAATTTAACTCTCCTTAATAAAAATTTTAAGTACCCCATTTTTGGTTAAAAATTGATTTTTTTAGTTTAAAATTCTACTATTTAGTCAAAATTGTTTAGAAACGAAAAAAATACAAACTAAAAATTATTAAAATAAAATGTCGACTAACATAACATCCAGTTATAAAAGTATTAATTAAAAGTTTATATAATTTGTTGAAAATTCGACTATTTTTTATTTTCTAGTGTTTTGTTAAATGTTGGCCTTTTTTTGGGGAAAAATTCATATATTTGGTTAAAACTTTTAATATTTTGTTGAAAATTGATCTTCTTGGTTGAAAAGTCGATTATTTAGTAGAAAATACACGTATTTGGTTAAAAATGAGTATTTTCAGGTTGAAAATTTAACCGTTTTGTAAAAAATTCGTGCATTTTTTAATAAAAATGAATTTTTTTAAAAGAAAATGTAACTATTTCATATTTGGTTAAAAATGTATTTTTCTATTTAGATATCAAACTGTTTTGGTTAAATATTCAACTCTTTGTTTGAAAGCGAAACTACTTTCATAAAACTTTATTTATTTGTTAAAGATTCTTATTCGCGGGTTGAAAATTTAACTGCTCTATAGAAAATTCGTCTTGTTTTGTTGAAAATTTCAGTTTGGTACACAATTAAACTATTTTGAAAATTCATTTTTTAAATTTAAAATGAATTTGTCCTTATTAAAAATTTAACTACGCTATTTTTGATTAAAAATTCATTTTTTTAGTCTACCAATTTTAATATTTAGTGAAAATTCTTTAGAAACGAAAAAAATACAAACTAAAAATTAACCAAATAAAAGTTATACTAACATCACATCCATTTATAAAAGTATTTAGTCGAAAATTCATATAATTTGTTTAAAATTTGTCCTTTTTGCAGAAAATTCGAATTTTTTATTTTTAAGCGTTTTGTTCAGTGTTGGTCTTTTCTGGTAAAAAAATCAAGTATTTGGTTAAAAATTTAAATATTTTGTTGAAAATTAATCTTCTTGGTTGAAAATTGATTTATTTAGTAGAAAACAAATTTATTTTGTTA
>NC_046665.1:98428462-98437562 GCF_010883055.1 Belonocnema kinseyi | reverse complement strand
ATTTCTTATTTTTAGTTAGAAATTTAAATATTTCGGTTAAATATTCAACTTCTTGGTTGAAAGGTAAACTATTTTCTCAAATCTTTATTTTTTGTTTAAAGAATCTTATTCTCGGGTTAAAAATTCAACTGTTTAATAGAAAATTCGTATTTTTGGCTTGAAAATTCGACAATATTCAAATTCATTTGTGAAAGTATTTAGTTGAAAATTCATATAATTTGTTGAAAATTCGTCTTTTTTATAGTAAATTCAATTATTTCTTAGTGTTTTGTTAAATATTGGTATTTTCTGGTAAAAAAATTTAAGTATTTCGTTGAAATTTTTTCTTTTTTATTTATATTCAACTGTTTTTTTTATTAAAATTAAAATCTTTTCTGGTTTAGATATCAACTATTACATTTTTTTGTTTGAAAATTAAAATTTTCAGGTTGAAAATTCAACCTTTTTGTAGAAAATTTATCAGTTAAGCTTAAAAATTCAAAAGTTTAGTTAAAAAATCAACTGTTTTGTAGAAAATTCGTGTAATTTTTAATGAAAATGAATTGTCTTAAATGAAAATTTAAATATTCTATTTTTGGTTGAAAATTTATTTTTCTAGTTAAAATTCAACTGTTTTATAGAAAATTCATTGTTTTTTGTTTGGAAATTCCACAGTTTGGTACACAATTAAACTATTTTGAAAATTAATTTTCAATTTTTAATTAGTTTAAAATTTTTACTATTTAGTCATAATTGCTAAGAAACAAAAAAATATATATATATAAATTAAAAATGAATAAAATATACTTTTGAATAAAATGGCATCCATTTATCAAAGTATTTATTTGGAAATTTATATAAATTATTGAAAATTCGTATTTTTTTGTAAAAAATCCAAGTCGTTTTTGTTAATAAATGAAATATTTTGTTAAAAATTAATCTTCTTGGTTGAAAAATCAATTATTTATAAGAAAATAAATGTATTTCGTTTAATTTTTTTTCTTTTGTTTATATTCAACTGTTCTTTGTTTAAAATAAAAATCTTTTCTTTTGTCGAGAATTTCTCTGTTTAGCTTGAAAATCCAAAAGTTTGGTAAAAAATGCAAATATTTTGTAGGAAATTCCTGAAATTTTTTAATTAAAATTATTCCTTTTTTAAATAAAATTTAGCTATTACATTTTCAGTTAAAAATTATTTTTCTTCTAGTTATAAATATAACTTTTTGGTTGAAAATTTAACTATTTAGTTAAAAATTCAACATTTTGAACGGTTTTCAATCAGCCATTGAGACCATTTTTACCCAATTAGCAAAGAAATTCAAAAATTGCCGACAATTATGAGGAAATATTGACTTTAATTTTATTTTTTCGATATAGTAGCAAAAATAGTCTCATCACTAAAAAAAGAGGAAAACAGCATTTGAAAAAATTATTTATTTTTGAAATTTCTGAAAAAAACTGTTAATTTTTTGTCATATATTTACCCTCTTCAACAAAATAGTCCACAATTCTTTCAGATAAATCCTGAAGGTATCCATCTTTATCAACAATTATTGCGTAAAGAACATTTACTTCAGCAGGATCGTCATTCATACACTCGATTCCTCTTACTTCGATATTTATAGGTCCATTCTCCTTTAAAAAAGGCCTGCAAAATTTCAATTTCGTATCAATATTTTATTTTTCATTTAGAATTTAAATCCAATAACTATATAACAGGGTTTCTATCCTGTTTGAAAAACCTGGAAATACCAATTAAATTTAAATTAAATTAAAAAATTTTTTTTCTTAGTTTTGAAACTAATTTTTCTAACTGAAAATTTGACTATTCTATTGTTAAATTTTCTACCAAATTGTTTAATTTCCGAAACGCAATTATGCATTTTTTAAGAAACAGTTAAATTTAACTTCAAATATTGGAATTTTATACCAAATTGTGAAATTTTCCATAAAACAGTTGAATTTTCAACCCGAGAATCAGAATTTTCAACAAAAAAGTTAATTTTGAACTAATTAATTAAATCTTGAACAAGATAGTTGAAGTTTAGGTTAAAAAATTCATTTATAACAAAAAAAAAACGAATTTCCAACTAAAATTATGAATCTTCAACCAAAAAATGAAGTTTTAATAAAATATTTCAACTTTTAAACAAGCAGTTTAATGTTTCACCATCACAATTAAATTTTTAACGAAAAATATAATAGTTGATATTTCAACTAAAACAGATTAATTTTTAATCAAAAAGTTGCATTTTTAATCAAAAAATTGATTCTCTAACAAAACTGACGAATTTTTTTGACAAAATATGTAGATTTTCAAACCAAATTGTAGTATTTTCAAGCAAAAAATATGAATTTTCTATAAAACCGTTGGATATTCAACCCGAAAATAAGAATTTTTAAACAAAAAAATAATTTGGAACTAATTAATTGAATTTTCAACATCATAGCTCTACTTTCAGTTTTAAAAAATTCATAAAAAACACTAAAAAAGAACAAATTTTCAAATAAAATTAAGAATCTTGAACCAAAAAATGAAAAGAAAAATTTTCAACCAAAAAGTTAATTTGGAAATAATTATTTAAAATTTTCAACAACATAGTTCAACTTTCAGTTTAAAAAAATTCATTCAAAGAAAAAACTAAAAGAGAACGAATTTTCAACTAAAATTATGAATCTTGAACCAAAAAATAAAAAGAAAAATGTTCACCCAAATATTTAATTTGGAACTAATTAATTGAATTTTTAACAACATAGTACAACTATCAGTTTAAAAAATGCATTAAAATAATAAAAAAGAACGAATTTTCAACTGAAATTATGAATCTTGCACCAAAAAATGAAGTTTTAAAAAAGTATTTCAACGAAAAATGTAATAGTTGATATTTCAACTAGAACAGATTAATTTTTAATCAAAAAGTTACATTTTCAATTAAAAAAATCAGTTCTCTAACAAAACTGACGAATTTTTTTACAAAATACGTACATTTTCAAACAAATAGTTAAATTTTGCACCAAATTGTTTAATTTTCGAACCGAAATTATGCTTTTTTTAAGAAACAGTTACATTTTGTATCAAATATTAGAATTTTATACCAAATTGTAGTATTTTCAAGCAAAAAATAGGAATTTTCTATAAAACCGTTGAATATTCAACCCGACAATAAGAATTTTTAAACAAAAAAATAATTTGGAACTAATTAATTGAATTTTCAACATCATAGCTCTACTTTCAGTTTTAAAAAATTCATAAAAAATACTAAAAAAGAACAAATTTTCAAATAAAATTAAGAATCTTGAACCAAAAAATGAAAAGAAAAATTTTCAACCAAAAAGTTAATTTGGAAATAATTATTAAAAATTTTCAACAACATAGTTCAACTTTCAGTTTAAAAAAATTCATTCAAAGAAAAAACTAAAAAGGAACGAATTTTCAACTAAAATTATGAATCTTGAACCAAAAAATAAAAAGAAAAATGTTCACCCAAATATTTAATTTGGAACTAATTAATTGAATTTTTAACAACATAGTACAACTTTCAGTTTAAAAAATGCATTAAAATAATAAAAAAGAACGAATTTTCTAATGAAATTATGAATCTTGCACCAAAAAATGAAGTTTTAAAAAAGTATTTCAACGAAAAATGTAATAGTTGATATTTCAACTAAAACAGATTAATTTTTAATCAAAAAGTTACATTTTCAATTAAAAAAATGGGTTCTCTAACAAAACTGACGAATTTTTTTACAAAATACGTACATTTTCAAACAAATAGTTAAATTTTGCACCAAATTGTTTAATTTTCGAACCGAAATTATGCATTTTTTAAGAAACAGTTACATTTTGTATCAAATATTAGAATTTTATACCAAATTGTAGTATTTTCAAGCAAAAAATAGGAATTTTCTATAATACCGTTGAATATTCAACCCGAAAATAAGAATTTTTAAACAAAAAAATAATTTGGAACTAATTAATTGAATTTTCAACAGCATAGTTCTACTTTCAGTTTTAAAAAATTCATTAGGAAAAAATAAAAAAGAACGAATTTTCAACTAAAATTATGAATTTTTAACCAAAAATGAAGTTTAAGAAAAGAATAAATGTAATAGCTGATATTTCAACTAAAGCAGATTAATTTTTAATCAAAAAGGCGCATTTTTAATAAAAAAAATTGGTTCTATAATAAACTGACGATTTTTTTACAAAATACGTAAATTTTCAAACAAATAGTTAAATTTTGTATCAAATTGTTTAATTTTCGAACCGCAAAATGTTTAATTTGCGAACCGCAAATACAAATTTTCTAAGAAACAGTTAATGCAACTTTCAGTTTAAAAAAATAATTTATAATAATCAAACAAAAAAACCAATTATTAAAGAAAATAATGAATTTTCAACCGAAAAATGAAGTTTTAAGAAAGTAGTTCAATTTTCATCCAAGGAGTTGAATATGTGACCTAAAAATATCAATTAGAAAAAAAATAATAATATTTAAACTTTCAGTAAAAATACATTTTAATGAAAAATAAAAAAACAGTTGAATTTAACCAGCAAAGATGAATTTTTGATAACAGACTGAAATCTTCAACTAAAACAGAGTAATTTTCAACCAGTTGCATTTATAGATGCAATTTTTTTTTAATTTTTAAAAATATAATTAAATTTTTAACAGAATAATTTAACTTTTAACCCAATAGTTAATTTTCGACCAAAAATTTAAATTTGCAGCCAAAAACAGTTGAATTTTCAATCCGAAAATTTTCCAACCAAATAGTTTAATTTTCTGCCAAATTGTTGAATTTTTAACAAAAAATAATTCATTTTTAACAAAGCAGATTAATTTTCGACCAAAAAAGATTGAATCTCAACCAAAAAGATAAATTTTCAACTTAAAAGGAACAATTTTCAATTAAAAATTTTTTTTTCAACTAATAATGAGATTTCAGTTAAAAAATTTAATTCTCAACCAAAAAGAAAACGAATTTTCAGGAAGTTCAAATCAACCAAATACGGCGAATTTTCCTATAAAATGTATAAATTCGGTAAAAAAAACAGTTGAATTTTCGTATAACAAAATTAATTTTTGTTAAAAAAAATGAACATTCAACAAATTGTATGATTTGTCAACCTAGTTTTCGAATTTTAAAGTCAAAAAGACTAAATATTTAGAATACAATTGAATTTTTAATCCGAAAATATGCTCAACCAAATAGTTTAGCTTTCTACCAATTTATTCAACTCATGTTTAAAATGTTCTTTTTTTGTTGAATGTTTTTGATTAAAAATTAAAATATTTTTTGTTGAAATATCAACTACTTAATATTTTGTTCAGAATTAATATTTTTGAAATGAAAATTTAGTTACTTGTTTGAAACTTAAACTGTTTTGTAACAATTTTTTTTGAAGATTCATAATTTGAATTGAAAATTCATCTCATTTGTTATAATTATTATTATTATTAAATATTCGTTTTTTCTTTTGGTAGAAAAAGATCCTTTTGTTTGAAAATTCAATTATTTTAGTTAAATATTCATAATTTTAGTTGAAAATTCATATTTTTCCTTTAAAATTCAACTAATGCAGTTAAAGATTCATAATTTTAGTTAAAAATTCAACACCCTATGTGAAAATATAACTTTTTTTCTTAAATTAGTCCTTTTTTGGGGGGAAAATAAATTTTTTAAACTGCAAATTGAATTATATTTTTTTTAGAAAAATCGTATTTTTTGTCAAAAATTAATTTTCTTGTTGGGAAATTCAAGTATTCTAGTTAAACATAATAATGAAAATGTATTATTAATTGAATATTAATATGAATATTAATAATTTGAAATAATAATAATTTTAATTTAAAATATTCATAATTGTAGTTAAAAAGTCATCTTTTTGGATGAAAATAAAAGTACATGGTTAAAATTTTAATCTTTTACTAAAAGTTCAGTTCTTTAGTGGAATAATTATTTTTTGCGAAAAATTAATTTCTTTAACTGAAAAATTAGAAAAAAATTTTAAATTATTAATTAATTAAAAAATTAATCTGTCTTGTTGAAATTTTATTATTTATAATTGAATTCGAGTAGAAACATTGTATAATTTTTTAAAATAAATTAAAATCAGTTAGTTTAAACAAATTTCTTCAACTTTTAACCAAGTCATTGAATTTTCCAAAAAAGGTAAATGATGAATAAAAAATTTAATAGGTGATATTTCAACTAAAAAGTATTTTAATTTTATACAACAGAAAATTTATATAATTAAAAAAGATGACTTTTTAATAAACTAGTAGATTTTTTAACAAAATTGTTATATTTACGAGCCAAGAAAAAAAGTTTTTTAAACAAAAGAAAATAATTTTACTGCCAAATTTCACACCTTGGCTTGTAAATTCAAAACAAAAAATGTATAAGTCAATATTTCCACTAAAAAAAGATCTTACTTTTAAATCAAACACTATTTCATAAAAAATACAACTTTTCAGCAAAATAGTAAATTTTTCAATCCAATTAATGAATTCTCGAGCCAAAAAGATCATTTTTCTACAAAAAAACTCGATTTTTGACCAAAATCGTTGAATTTTCAACCCAAAAATGTAAATTTTTGAGACAGTAGTTACACTTTTAACCAAATAGTTGATTTTTCTATGAAAATAATAGAATCTTGGATACAAAAAGACAAATTTTCAACAAAAAAGTTGACTTTTTAAGTCAAACGGACGAATCCGACACAAAAAATTTCAATTTTCAACCCGGATTGTTCAAATTTTAAACATGTTATTAAATTTTCAACGAGAAAAGCTAAATTCTCAATAAAAAATGTAATAGTTGATATTTTAAATTAAAAATTTAACTGTTTAAGAATGTTTTTGTTATGAAATTATATTGAACTATTCCATTTTTTGTTAATAATGACCTTATTTAGTTATAAATATATCATTAAAAATTAGCCTTATTTAGTCGAAAATTTACATTTTTTCAGGAAAAATCTTTTCTTTTTTTTTAGTGGCAATTAATATTCTCATTTGAAAATTCATCTTTATAGTTGAAAATTTATGTACTCCAGATAAATATTTATCATTTTAGATAAAAATTCTTCTTTTTGGCCGAAAATAAAACAACTTCATTGAAAGTTTTGCTATTGTATTAAAAATTCATTTCTTTAGTTAAATAATTTTTTTGTGAAAAATTAATTTCTTATCTGAAAACTTAACTCTTCCATTTTAGGTTGAAAACTGATCCTTTTAATCCAAAATTTAACTATTTGGATGGAAACTGATTTTTCCTGTTGTCGAAAATTCAACTATTCGGTTAAAAATGAATCTCTCTTGTTTAAAATGCAATATTTTAAATTGAAAAATTAATTTTACCTAAATATGCACTGCATTTTAGGTATAAAAAAAAAAATCGGTTTCAATTATTATCTAAATTTATGGTCTTTGGAGACAAATTCCAGTAATTATTAATTATGTTTGGATATTATTTAATTAATTTATTAATAAATGGTGCTAATATATTTAGAAATAATTCTAATATAATTCCTAGAGCTCGGGGAAAAATTATTTCTAATAAACTCACGAAAGTCGATTGTTTTAAAAAATGCGAAATATTTTAATAGCTCCATACTCTGAAAAATTATACCTGTAAAAAATTTGATACCTAAAAGAAAACCTTAAACTATAAAGGAATGTTTTTCTTCAGGATTTAAATAGACATCCTGTATAATGAAAAAAATAAATAAATAAATTTCCAACTTACTTGATAATATCTTCTCTACAAGCGAGCAATTTTTTTGCCGCCAATTTTCGTTCTTCGTTGTCCAATAATTTCAAAACATCGAGAGTAAGATGCAATTTTTTATCTGTTTGAAAAATCGACTCATTTACACCCCTTGCTCCTTTCGCAGTTTTATTCAAAACCTCGGATTTAAATTGATTGAAACCTCTAATTATATTATCCTTATTCATTGGTATTGAAAGGAAGTGGGTGAACGGCATTTTTTTTCTGGATGTTTCGACCAGTAAGTCAATTCTGTTTCTAGCGGACAGAATTTTTCTGCGATCAGCACCAATAATTACTGGAAAATTTAAACTAACTAAAGAGCCCGAATAAAATTAAGATTGAATAAAAATTTCAATTAGAAAACAGCGAACAGTTTTCCTCTTACAATCCAAATTATCATCATTATTATTATACCAGATTATTATCATACTTCTTGATTGAAAACAGTTTTGTTGAAATTTTATCTTTTTGTATTGAAAATACAACAATTGAATTAATAAAAAAGATTGTCTTGACTCAATTGCTACTGTTTGGTTAAAAATGAATTTGTTTCGGCAGGAAATTGGTATTTGCGACTCACAAATGAAACATTTTGGTAGAAAATTTAACTAATTGGTTAATAATTTTTTAAATGCAACGGGTTGAAAATTATTCTGTTTTAGTTGAAGATTCCAGTTTTTTGTTAAAAATTCATCTTTGCTGGTTAAATTCAACTGTTTTTTATTTTTAATTAAAATGTATTTTTATTGAAAGATCAAATATTATCATTTTTTCAAATTGATCTTTATAAGTTTTCAATCTTTTCAACTCTTCGAATGAAAATTGAACTACTATGTCAAAACTTCATTTTTTGGTTGAAGATTCATAATTTTAGTTAAAAATTAGGTTTTTGTTTGCTTGTTCTAAATTAATGTCTTTTAACTTAAAGTGGTGTGAAATTCCCATATTTAGTACAAAATTGAACTCTTTCTTAGAAAATTCGTATTTGTGATTTGAAAATTAAACAATTTGATACCAAATTTAACTATTTGTTTGAAAATTTACGTATTTTGTAAAAAAAATGAGTCAGTTTTGTTAGAGAACAAATTTTTTGATTAAAAATCCAACTTTTTGATAAAAAATTAATCTGTTTTAGTTGAAATATTAACTATTACATTTTTCGTTGAAAATTTAACTGTTTCGATTAAATATTCAACTCCTTGTTTCAAGGCTAAAATACTTTTTCTAAACTTCATTTTTTGTTTGAACATTCATAATCATAATTTTAGTTGAAAATTCGTTCTTTTTTAGTTTTTTTATTTAAATGAATTTTTTTAAACTAATGGTTAAACTATATTGTTGA
>NC_046665.1:98400433-98428362 GCF_010883055.1 Belonocnema kinseyi | reverse complement strand
AAAATATTTTTTTAAACTTCATTTTTTGGTTGAACATTCATAATCATAATTTTAGTTGAAAATTCGTTCTTTTTTAGTTTTTTTATTTAAATGAATTTTTTTTAACTAATTGTTAAACTATATTGTTGAAAATTCAATTAATTAGTTCCAAATGAACTTTTTTGTTGAAAATTCAACTGTTTTATAGAAAATTCGTCTTTTTTACTTAAAAATTCCACATTTTGGTGAGGAATTCCAATATTTGATACAAAATGTAACTGTTTCTTAAAAAATTCATAATTTAGGTTTGAAAATTTACAAGTTGGTACCAAAGTTAACTATTTGTTTAAAAATTTATGCATTTTATTGAAAATTCGTCAGTTCTGTAGAAACCCAATTTTTGGTTAAAAATGCAACTTTTTTGATAAAAAAAATTAATCTCTTTTAGTTGAAATATCAACTATTACATGTTTTGTTGAAAATTTAACTGTTTTGATTAAATATTCAATTCCTTGGTTGAAATTTGAAATACTTTTTTAAAACTTCATTTCCCTCTTGAATTAAAAAAATTTCCTGAAACGCCTAAAATTAGAAATTTCTAGCCAATTTTCTAACTTTCACCCTTTTTTTTAGAAAGTTTTAGTTGATATTTTATAAACAATAAACAAAAATTTAAGAGATTAGAATTGCAAATAATTTATACAATATGTTTTATATTAAAATATGTTAATATAATAGGGGAATAAATTCTTTTAAATAAAATTAAATAATTCAAAGCAGTTGAAGTTTAAAAAAATGAACCTTCAACCAAAAAATAAATTTTTAACAGAGCTCAATTTTTATGCTGATAGGTGAATTTCCATTTAAAAATAATAATTTTTAAACAAAATAGTTTAAATTTCGACTAAAGAGATGAATTTTTAACTAAAATGATCAATCGAAATATTTAAATGTGAGTTTAAAAAAATTATTTTTATTTCAAAAATTATATTTTTTAGCAAACAGGTGGATTGTATACCATAACAATTTAATTTTTACCAAAGAAATAAATTAAGTCTCAACAAAAAATGCAATAGTCGACATTTCAAGTAAAGAAATTTCGTTTTAAATAAAAAATAGTTAAGTTCATGAAAATACGAATTTTCAATAAAATAGTAGATTTTTTAATCAAGCAGTTCAATTTTTAAGCCAAAAAGAAAAAATTTTCTACGAAACAGTTGGTCTTTCTACCGAAATAATTGAATTTTCAAAGAAAAAGTTAATTATTAACCCTAAAGACGAATTATCAACCAAAAAATGGAATTTTTTTTACCAAATAAGTTGAATTTTTAACCGAAATAAATGTAATCGCAATAAAAATGTAATAGTTGATATTTCAACCAAAAAGATTTTTCTTTTAAATCAAAACCAGTTGAATTCCTGATAAAAAAAGCTGACTTTTCTCCAATATTGTAGATTTTTTAATCAAATTGTTCAATTTTAAAGACAAAAAGGTAAATTTTCAAAAACAAAAATTTAATGGTTGATATTTCGACAAAAAAGGTTTTAATTTATAATCAAAGATATTTGAATTCATTTTAAAAAAACGAGTTCTCCCCAGCATAATATTTTACTTGAAAATACAAAAACAAAAAAAAACAGTTGAATTCATAAGCAAGCAAACTTTTCCACAATATTTTTAAAATTTCAAATTTTCTAGAAAACAGATGGATTTTCTACGAGCAAAGAGATGAATTTTCCACTAAACTGATAAATCATTAAGCATAAAAATTAATCTTTAATAAATTTTATATTTCAACCAAAAAATATTTTGATTTTAAGAAAAAAATAGTTTAATGCATTAAAAACAGACCATGTTTGAATCACAATGTTGGATTTTTTAAGCCAAAAAGACGAATTTAATACAAAAAAGTTGAGTTTTTAAACATAAAACACGAATTTTCAACGAAAAAGTGGAGTTTTTAACCAAAGAAGTTGAATTTTAAACTAAAATTATGAATCTTTAACCAAGACAATTAATTTTTAACGAATCTTTTTATTTTTTAACCAAGAAATTGAATTTTCAGCCAATATAAAATTAAATTTATTTAAAAAAGACGACATTTCAACAAAATTGTACATTTTCCGATCCATTTTTTCAATTTTGAAGCCAAAAATTCAACTTTTCTACAACACAAGTTGATTTTCTGCCAAAATAGTTGAATTTTCTACCTAAAAATATGAATTTTTAACAAAGTATTTACACTTTCATTTGAAATTTCATTTTTATTGTGTAGAAATGCATCAATTTCGTGTAAAAATATTTTTTTGCTGAAAAGCCATATTTTTTATTTTGAAATTCAATTTTTTTAGAGAAAATTCGTCTTTTTGGCTTGAAGGTTCAACAATTTAGATAAACTTTCATTTCTTTCTTAGGTGAAATCTTTTTTTTAATTCGTCTTTCTGATTTTAAAATTCTTGTTTTTTCAAATCAATTTCATTTTTTTTAATCAAATATAAACTATGACACTTTTTTCACGGTGACCACTTTAATTGAAGAAAAGAATTCCCGGTCACTTCCCGGTTCGAAAATAATTTTCATGGTCAATGAAATAAAAAAAAAGAATTCGGAATCGAAAATTTTTTCGTTCGAGATAATGAAAAAAAAAAAATTGGAATTTTAAAGATTTTTAATTCAAAAATTGGGTATTCAAGTATTCAGTTAAACTACCAAAAAAATTCAAAATTATATCATTTTGAACAATTTTAAGATAGAAACATTAAAAACTGAAAGATTACCATTTTTTATAAACGGAACACTTCTTAAATTAAAAGTTAGATTTTTTTATTTTTAATAATTTAAAAATCCTCAAAAAGTTTCGAAATTTTATTTCTAAATCTTAAAACATCTAGAAGTTGTTTTAAGTTTTTTTCAAAATTTAAATTACTTTTGAAATTTTTTCAGAACTTCTAGCATCTTTAAAAATGATCCGATTTTTTTTTAAATCCTGTAAAATTAAAGAAATTTTCTTTATATCTTCTGCATTCAATTTGGATAATTTTGTAAATCTTTCTCAATATTTTCAAATTTTCTATTAAAATTAATTTTTCAAAATAAAAAATCAATTTCAATTTTTCTGGAAAATGTTTTTTATTCTTCTCAAGCCTTTCAAAATTCTTAAAAAGCGTTTAAATTTATAGTTCGGGATCTGCCAAATCTATATATTTTTTTAAATTAGGTCGGGCTATTCCCACCGAAATTTTGGTATGAAATGTTGCAAATTCAACTATTATGTTTAAATTTTATTTATATTGTTAAAAATTCAAGTATTTTGTTAAAAACCCATCTTTTATAGGATAAAAGACTTTCTTCAAATAAATTAATCAATTTGAAAATTTAAGATTTGTATCAACAATCTATAATTATAGGGCCACTTACTAATGTCTCCATCTTCTCCTTGTTTAGGAACCTGTATCGTAGTTTTCGTTTCAGTTTCAAATCTTTTCTTCGTGGCACCTCTTTGTCCGATTATAAATGGGTAAATCGCCCTGAGAAAATGTAGAATTCTTTCGATTAAGTCTAAAAATCGGTATCACTATTTTTGCAATATTTATAAATATAATGAAAAATTTTTTAAATGTATTTTTGACCCTTAAAATGCATTGTGGGTAAAAATTGAGTAAGTGGCGCCATCTAGCTTTAGTTGGAGATTTCAGCAGCTGCTGAAAGTTGAAGTAAAAAAATCGTGGGGTATGTAACACCCAGTGTGCACTTAGTGCGTGAAAAAGTAATATTGGAGCAAATTTTTATTATGAAATTTTATTGATTTTTGTTTACTTTCTAACGGAAGTATATCATATAAAGTGAAATAATTTTTTTTTCAATGTTTTCATATACTATAATATAATATATAATATAATTGTTAAAATACAGTTGTCTCTTTTTTCAATTTCTTGTATTTTTATTGTATTACATGTCAAAGTTCTTTAATTTTTATAATAATAAATCGATTTAAAAGCAAAAAATCTGATTCATCAATTTATCATAAAATTGATTTTTCAACTGTACAGATAAATATCTTTTTTGAAAGCACCCATGCTGTAATATTTTTGTTGCGAAAATACACTATTTGAAAAGTATAGTCATCAATTTTCAGGTGAAAACAATTAAAATTGCGTGAGTTATGAATTTTGAAGTAAAAACCCCCATTTTTCACTTTTTGTTCAAAAATTTTGTTGACAAACTTTAAATAAATAAATGACTATAAAATCAACTTTACCTTTTAAAATATACCTTAAACTATATCGAACAATTTTATTGTGACAAAATATTCAATAGGGGCTAAACAATGCATGATTAAATACGCTGGGGTATTGAACACCCACTATGCACTTTACCGTGATTTTTGTCACGTATGCACTTTGAGGGTTAAACATTTCTTTGTTTATTTTTCTAAATATATTATTATTTGAAGAGGCGAAATTACCTAGGTACGTGAAACGAATGTTTGTATCTGCCACCAGAGTGGGCGAAAATTTCGATGTTACCATCGCAAACCTCTTGATCTGAATCATAAGTTGCCTGAAATGATTCTTCTTCGTAACTACCTAGCTCTCGATTTTGAGACCAGGAAGTACTATCAAAAAATCTGTAGCATCTCCCATCTACCAGAACAATTTCCGGTTTTAGTACATCCATTTTGAGAGGAGTTATATTTTTTGAAACTCTTCTTGGTTGCTACATTTGATGCTGCAAATTATTTCTATTTAATAATTAAAGCTTTAATTGTGAGAAAAAGTTCTGAGCCGATTATATTACTTTGAGGTAACGAGAATGAGAATATTACCGAGAATATAACCGAGAAATAAATTCTCTGAGAATTTATGAGAATCTCAAAATTTATTTTAATTAATAGAAAACTGCATTTTTTCGTTAACATTTAGGTTGAAAATTCAACTCTTTTTTTTTTTTTTTGAAAGTTTCTTTTCTATTTCAAAGTTTACCTGCTTTTAGGAGAAATAAAATTTTTTTGTATATAAATGCAACTGTTTGGTTCGAAATTAATCTATTATACCATTTTCTTGGAAATTTAACTATTAAGTAAAAAATTTACTTTATATTTAAAATCTATATTTTGGTGTTGAAAAACGAACTGAAATATTTTCTAGATGAAAGTTCCAATTATAAAATTTTTTTTTTATAAATTCATCTATTTTAGTACAAAATTCATATTTTTTGGATAAAAATGCAACTACTTGTTAGAGAATTGAACTATTTTGTTGAAAATTCATCCTGTTTGAATGAAAAAATTTTGTCTTTTTGGATTGAACATTTAATTTTTTTCGTAGAAACTTATTTTTTGTTGCAAAAATTCAATTTTTGATGTTACTGAGTTAACTGGAATCTTTTTAGAAAGAAAACTCAACTTTTTTGTAATAAAAAATTATTCTGCTTTAAGATAAATTTCATATTTTTTTATAAAAATGCAACTATTAGCGCTGAGAATTCAACTATTCTGCTAAAAAGTCATCCTTTTTGGTTAAACTGTTTTTTTGAAAATTTATCTTTTTTTTTATTTCATTTTTTTTTATTAAAGGCTTATGCCTGGTAGAAAATTTAACTGTTTAGTGGAAATATTTCTTTTTTTGTTGTTTAGAATTCATTTTTTAACAGAAAATGGAACTTTTCCATTTTTTAAGATTGATATTTTTTAGTTAAAAATTCGCGTTTTATTTTTGTAAACAAATTATTTTTTAGTTTGAAGATTCCTTTTTTATGAATAAAAATGCATCAGTTCCGTGGAAAATTAATTTTTTGTTGAACAGTCATATTTTATTGTTTGAAAATTCAATTTTTAAGAGAAAATTCGTCTTCTGGTTTGAAGGTTCAATAATTTAGATAAACATTTATTTTTTGAGTGAAAAATCTTTATTTTTTGGAAATTCGTCTTTTTGGTTTTAAAATTCTTTTCTTTTGTTTATAAGTTTCATTCATTTTTGATTAAAATATAAACTATGACACTTTTTCGTTGGCAATTTGTCTTTTTATGTTGAATATTCAAGAATAATGTTAAAAATCTAATTATTTTGTTGAAGATTCGAGTATTTTGTTAAAGATTTATCTTTTAAATTAGAAAAACTTTTATTAAATAAATTAATACATTTGAAAATTTTTAATTTGTTTATGAAACACTGTAATTCTTTTTAATTCTCTTAAATTCTGTCATATTCTCGGTTATATAACCTGAACTTAAACTTTCGGGAATTTAAGAACTCTAGGTCGTTTTAATCCAAGAAAAAGATACCTCGCTGAAGTTTGCAAAGATAAGAAAAATTAAATTTACAAAAAAAATTTTTTGCGCGAATCCCAAAATTTTAAAGTTCTAAATGGATCTATTTGATGGATTCTAAATGGATCAATTTCCCTAGCCATCTTACGAAAATGTGTTTATTATTTTTAAGCCTTTCGAAATTCTGACAAAGTTCCTACATTTTTTTTTAATCTGCGAAAATCTACATTTTGTTTTAAATTATACTATGGCTATTTGTACCGAAATTTCGTTACAAATAACCGAATTTTGTTAGTGCACGGCTTGTTTAAATTATTTGAAATCATTTCAAGTTTTAAGTTATTTTTGAACGTTTTGAAAACTTCCAAACACCTTTTAAAATGACCAAAAAATGTTAATTACTATTTAAACACCATAATACAACAAAAAAGAACAATAAAAAATTTATTTTTCAAAGTTTAAAAGTTCTTCGAAATTTTAACGATTCAAGGCTTTCTATATCAAACAATTTAGTTTCAAATTGTATATTTTAAATATTTGGTTTCAATTCATTCATCATACATAAACAGTCAAATATTGCTAAATATTAAATAATTATTCCTTTATTTAATCAAAATATTTGAAATTGAATGTATTAAAAATGGAATATTTTAGACTGAAAGAATGTCTTAAATTTAGTGATAGTCTTTAATTTAAAAAATTATTATGGACTTATTTTTAAGTTAAAAACAGTTTATAAAGTTTTAATCGGACGTTTGCATTTTTTTAATGTCTAAGAATTTCGAATAGAAAAAGTTTAAATTTAACGGTAAAATCTGGAAATTCTTAATTTTTAAAGGATTTAGAATCGATTTGACTAATCAATTATTGTTAGCTTTTTTAAAAAAAACTGATTTATATTTACAGTTCATAAACTATAAATGCTTTTTTTATCCAAAATTTCTAACTTCAAACGCATCTAATTTTTAATTATTCAGGTCTTCAAGACTGCATTTTAAAATTCTTTAAAATAAAAATCTAAATGGAAAATTTTTAAAGTAGAAGATTTTCGAATTCCACATTGTAAACTGAATAATGCCATAATTGAAAAAGATAAATAATTATTTTAGAAACTTTTGAAATCGAACTTGACAGATTTTTCTTCTAAATATTTTCAAAATTGACAATCAGAAAATAAATTCACTGTCGCTGCAACTACAAATGTTGCTACAAAATCCTAATTTCGAAGTTCTCTAAATTTCCCAGAATTTTTCTTGGCCATTTTTTCATTTTCCTGACCGTTTTAAATGTTTATTTTAGGACAATAAAGAAAAAAATATCAGCCAACATGCTGAACTTTCTAGCAATAAATACGAGTTTTCAAAAAGAAGACAAATAAATTTTCAATCAAATAAAATAAATTTTCAACGAAATAGTAAAATTGTCAACTGTCAAATTTTAACCAAAAAGATTAATTTTTAACAAAATACATAAATTATTAAGTAAATATTTAAAATGTTTAGCCAAATTCAAAAGAATTTGAAATCTAGTAGTTGAATTTTCAATCAAAAAAATGAATTTACAAACAAAATAGTTGACTTTTCCAACGAAAAGATTAATTTAATCAAAAAGACGTTTTTTCAAAAAATGCATTAATTTTCAACAAACTAAAATAAATTTCCAATCCAAAAAGGAATATTTAAACTTTTAGATAAAAAATTAATTTTAACAAAAAAAGGAAATTTTCAAACAAAGAAATAAATTTTTAACATAAAATAGAATAGTTTAATTTTTAGTACAATATGAATTTTTTTTAATGCAGCAAAATAGTAAAATTTTTTACCAAACAGGCAAATGTTCAGCCAGAAAGATTACATTTCTATCAAAAAGGTAATTTTTCGACAAAAAAGATTAATTTTAAACAAAATACATGCATTTTTATACAAATATTAAAATTTGGAAAGAATTTTAAATCCAATAGTTCAATTTTCAATCAAAGAAATGCATTTTTAATAAAAAAATTAACAATTTTCAACAAAATACATGAATTTTCAACAAAAAATAAGAGGTCAGTTTTCAGTAGGTATAATAAATTCTAAACCAAATAAAATTAATTTTTTTAACAAAATACTAAAATTTTCAATCGAATAGATGAATTTCTAACTGAAAAGATTACATTTCTATGAAAAAATAAATTTGCGATAAAAATGGAATAGTTAAATTTTCAGTTTAAAAAAATAATTTTCGAATATAAAAAGATCTTCGGATAAACAGTTAAATTTTCAACATAAAATATTGATTTAAAAAAAAAAAAACAGGATATTCAACAAAATAGTTAAATTTTGAACTTGAAAAAGAATAGTTTAATCTTCCGTAAAATATTAATTTTCAATCAAATAAAATAAATTCTCAACGGAATAGTAAAATTTTTAATAAATTTTCAACAAAAAACGCAATAATTTAATTTTCAGGTAGAAAAATTAATTTTCAATAAAAAAAACTAATTTTTAGCGATAGAAATTTAATGTTCACCCAGTGAAATTAAATTTTAACAAAAAATATTAATTTGTAACAAAATACATGAATTATTAACCAAATATTAAAATTTGTATCCAAATATTTGAATTTTTTAAAAAATTTTACAACTAACAGTTAAATTTTCAATCAAAGAAATTATTTTTAGTTAAAAAAATCAATTTTCCAAACAAACAAAAAACAAAACATTTTTAACCAAATATTTAAAATTTACAACACAAATTATTTATTTATTTAAATTTCCAGTTAAAAAGTACATTCTTAACTAAAACAAATAGCGAAATTTTTAAGTAAAGATATTAATTATTGACCAGAAAAGTGAAGTTTCACCTAAAATAAAAAAATGTATCTTAGAATAGTGTAATTTTCAGCGAAATAAATCTTTTAAACAATTTTTTAACGAAATAGTGAAATTTGTAACCAAGCAGATGAATGCTCAACCAAGAATATTAACATTCTATAAAAAAGGTCAAATTCTTGACAAAACAGATTAATTTTTAACAAAATGCATGAATTTGTAAGTAAATATTGAAATTTTTAAAACAATTTTAAGTCTGTGTTTGGCATTTTTTCAATAAATTTTTTTCTACTGAAAAGACAAATTTGCAACAAAATAGTAGAAAAAAATTAATTTTCAACTAAAAAAGAAAAAAATTTTTTAAATATTTGCATTTTCAATCGGAGGGATGAATTTTTTTTAAAATTATGACGCTGTAACAAAAAAAAAAGAATTTTCAAGAGTAGAAGATTGAACCAATTAGTTTAATTTTCAAAGAAGTATTTAAATTTTCAACTAAAAAAGATGATTTTTCAACCAAATAATAGTAAAACTTTCCACGAAACAGTTATATTACGAAAAAAATAGTTGAATTGTCATTCAAAATTATAAGTCTTTAACAATTGAAAAAAAGATGTTTCAAGAAGAGTTCAAAATTCAACTAAAAATTGTATTTTTTGAAGAAGAACAAAATCGGTATAACTTTTTGACAAAAATGTTGAATTTTCAAATGCAGAAGTAAATTTAATGTTGATAATTATAATTAATTAATATTATTTTAGAATTATAGTAGCCTCATATTATTATACTTTTGAGGTTAGAAAATGAGAATTAAAGGAAACAAGTCAAGTTCCCTAAAGAATATTTGAATTTTATATTAATCAGATATCATCTAAATAACTTTATTGAAGTTGAGTGTAAAAATATTTACAAAAGAGTTATAAAATACCTTAAAATGTAAACATCGAAGAAAATAAAGCGACAATCCACAACTGTCACTTCTTATTGCTGTCATTACATCGTACTGATCAAAATAAAATTTTGAATTTCGCGCCATATTCCGTAAATAGGACAGAGACTCGCCAGAGTACGCGATCTGTTCAGGTCCGAGTTCTGCGAAAATTTAAATCTAATAAATGAAAAATATTTTTTTTAGACAAATTATTAATCAAAGTTGATAATTTATTTTTTAAATAATTTAAAAGAATGATTGATTCATTTTTAAGAAAAAAAATTTATTTTTAAATGGCTGGTCACTTTTTCTAGCGTAGTTCTAAATTTTACACATATAACATTAGGGTACCTTTTCACGAAGGCCTGTTTTGAATAAAGCGTGGAAATAATATTTTCATAAGATTGATTTCTAGCTACTTTGTTGGCTTATGGCAAATTTGATTGGTTGATAACCTAGATACAAACTCGATGTGTGAAATTAATTCAAAGATTAATTCGAAACAGGTATCCGTGAAAAGGTACCCTTATTGTCTCCTGAAAAAATTCAAATTCACTAATAAAGATGAATTAAACAGAAAACAGTTCAATTTTAAACCAAAAATGAAACAGTTCAATTTTCAACCACAAATGAAACAGTTCAATTTGCAACCAAAAATGAAATATATCAATTTTCAAAAAAAAATTATGAGTCTTCAAAAAAGAAGATTAAATTTCTAATAACTTTTTTCTTATTCAAAAATTTTGTTAAAAAATTATTTTTTTCTAGTAGAACCTTTACTTTTCTTAGTTAGAAGTAGAGCTTCAAATATTTAGTTGGAAATTGATGTATTTTGTAGAAAATTTGTCTTTATAGTAGAAACTTAATAATCTTCTTGTTTGCAAACTCATTATTTTGGTTGAAAATTGAACTATTTCATTTTTTGTTGGAAACTGAACTATTTAATTTTTGGCACAAAACTTATTTATTTTTTGTTAAAAGTTCTACTATTTAGTAAAAAAAATAGACAATGTTATCAAAACACGCAATTTAAATTTTTTCAGTAGACAATAATTTTATATTTTTACAATCCAGAACTAAACATCAGAATTAAACATTTTTTGTTGTGTCCTGCATAGTTTTACCGCAAAATGGAATTTTTCATTATTTTTTGTGTCGTCAAAATTTGAATTTTTCGAAAAAATTTGAAAAGTTATTATGATAATCTTTTAGGGCTTTCAAAATGTTACGTTTTTCTTCCTTTGACTTTTTTTTATATCGTGCGTTATTTAGCTACTTACATTTTTAATTTTCGTTTGCTTTTTTGAAGTTTGTAAAGGATATAACTGGTATTTTTTTTTTATAAAAAAAGAGTCATTCGGAGAAAATGTTCGTCGTTTCAAGTAATATGAAGAAACGTACAGAGAATTTTTGATTCTTGAAAGAAGAGGTCTCAAAAATTTTCAAAATGCACTCATCTAAAAATTGTTTATCCTAAAAAATAAATAATTTTTTTTTTAATTTTTAAGCTCACAGAGAGACATATATACATACAGACATACAGATAGAGACATTCGTAAAAAACTGCTTTTCCAATTAAAAACGTGGACATTTGACGAAAACGGAGGGAGGGGGGGGGGAGCAAATTTCACATAATTCTAATACTTTCTCTGAAGAGAATGTAAAAAAGGTGAATTCAAACGAAAAAGATCAATTTTAAATGAAATATTCAATTTCATCAAAAGAAATGAGTTTGCAACCAAAAAAAAGTTGTAACCAAAAATGAAATAGAGTCATTTTCAGTTAAAAAAATTATTTTAAATCAAATAAGGGAGGTTTAAACAAAATAATTAAAGTGCAAAGCGAAAATAATGCATTTTAAAACAAAAAAAAAATGAATTTTAGAACATGATTAATTTTGTACCAAAAAGTCAAATTTCCAACTATAAAAGTAGTTCAAGTTTTAACCAACGGAATGAATTTTCAACCAAAATAAATCAATTTTCAAAGAAGAAGAATTTTTTCAACAAAAAAGTCAAATTTCAAACACATAGTTGAATTTTCAACTAAAAAGATCAATATTGAAGAAGAGGAAAACGAATTGAAAAAAAGTTAGTTCAATTTTCAACCCAAAAATGATTTTTCAACCCAAAGAAATTTATTTTTAACTAAAAAAGATGAATTTTTTATATAATTCATCATTTTCATCCAAATAGTTTATTTCTAAACCAAAGTAGGCGCATTTTTAACTAAAAACGGACAAGTTACATTTTCAGTTCATCAATTTTTAACGAAACAAATGTAATTTTATGAAAATAGTTTAATTTACAACAAAAAAGCGAATCTTCAACATACAGCTTAAACTGTAATAGTTGATATAACATATAAAAAATATTAATAAAATATTACTAAAATTTTAATCAAAAACAATTGAATTCAATAGACAAAAAGGAAGACGATTTTTCTCTAAAACAGATTTGTTTTTAATTTGAAAATATTTCTGCTTTTAGTTTCCGTTATAAAGAAACAGAAAACATTTTAAACATGTACTTTGAAAGGTTCTTTCTAGAGTTCTTAAATTCCCGAGAATTTAAGTTCAGCTTATATAACCGAGAATATGACAGAATTTAGGAGAATTTAAAAGAATTCAAGAGAATTGGAGAATTTATGACTTTGAATATAAATTATTTTTTAGCTCAGATATATTCGGGAATTACAGTGTTTCATATACAAATGTAAAATTTTCAAACGTATTCATTTATTTAAAAAAAAGTTTTTTTTACTTTAAAAGATTACTTTTTTACAAAATACTTGGGTTGCCAACGAAAAAGTGTTATAGTTTATATTTTAATCAAAAAAGATTGAAATTTATAAAACAAAAGAAAATGATTTTAAAACCAAAAAGACGAATTTCTAATAAATAAAGATTTTTCACTCACAAAATAAATATAAGTTTATTTAAATTATTGAAGCATCAAGCCAGAAGACAAATTTTCTTGATGAAAATTCGATTTTCAAACAAAAAATATGACTGTTTAACAAAAATATAAATTTTACCAGAAACTCATGCATTTTTACCCAACAAAAGTGAAATTTCAAACGGAAAAATTATTTATCTACCAAAAAAAGGTGAATTTTTAAATAAAAAATATGAATCTTAAAAAATGGAAAATTTCCATTTTTTGTTATAAAATAAATTCTAAATAAAAAAAAGAAGTATTTTTCACTAAACTATTAAATTTTTAACCATACATAAGCCTTCAATAGAGAAAATTTCACAATGTAGTTTAACTTTGACCCAAGCAGTTGAATTTTTAATTAAAAAGATTAATTTATAACAGTATAATTAACCTTTTAACCAATGAGATAACTTTACAACTTAAAATAAAAATCTTTAAAAAAAGTGATTTCTTAACAAAGCGATTCAATCAAATGTTTTAAACAAATTAGTTGAATTGTTAAGCACAGAAGAACGATTTTTAACCATAAAGTTGCATTTTCATACAAAAAATGAAATTTCTTTTATAACAGGTGAAGTCTTAAATCAAAAAGATATCTTTAAGAAAAATAGTTGAATTTTCCGTTGCAAAAGATTTTAGTCGAGTTTTCACGATGAAACTATGGATTTTTTAAAAAGAAATAATTTTCTACCAAAAAAATTGAATTTTTAATCGAAAAAGACGAATTTATAACCCAAAAGGATGACTTTTTAACAAATTTGTTGAACTCTCTAGCAAATAGTTAAATTTTTATAAAAAAATATGAAATTTATCACAAAGCAGAAGATTTTTTTATTACAAAAAAGTTGAGTTTTCATCCAAAAAAGATTCAAGTTAACTCAGTAACATCAAAAGTTGAATTATTGTAACAAAAAAATAAGTTTCCACGAAAAAAATTTAATTTCTAATCCAAAAAGACAATTTTTTTCAACGAAAAAGGATGAATTTTTAACAAAATAGTTGAATTCTCTAACAAATAGTTGCATTTTTATCCAAAAAGATCAATTTTGTACTAAAACAGATGAATTTGTAATAAAAAACCAATGTTTTTTATAAGTGGAACTTTCATCCAGAAAATATTTCCGTTCATTTTTCAACACCAAAATATACATTTTAAACAAAAAGTAAATTATCTACGAAATAGTTAAGTTTTCAAGAAAATAGCATATTAGCTTAATTTCTAACCAAACATTTGGATTTTTATCAAAAAGATTTAATTTCTGCTAAAGCAGGTAAACTTTAAAATAAAAAAGACAACCTTTTAAAAAAAGAGTTAAGTTTTCAACCAAAAAGTTAACGAAAAATTGCAATTTTTTATAAATTAAAATAAATTCTGAGATTCTGATAAATTCTCAGGAAATTTATTTCTCGGTTATATTCTCGGTAAACAAAAATGTTATGTTTGTGAAATTCAGTACTATACAAGAAAAAACTGAATCTACTTAAAATATTAAATTATTTCTTTCCAAGCTGAATAGTTGACACTTTTTGTATATTTTACGAATAAACTATAAAATTTTATTAACATTTTGGATAGAAAAAAAGCTATTTTTCATATATTAAATTCGAACTTTCGCGGAACTCAGACTCAAACAGGTGGCGCACTTTGGTGAGTCCTAAACTCCCTCCCTGTGAATGAGGTTGTACATGAACCGTAATATCTCAGAAGTTTCCACTCTTGAAAATGTGTACCTTCATTGTTAATTTTGACGTGTAACTTAAACCAATCAGCATCAACCACGAACAAAACCTCGGGCACGTCGGGTGTTTAGACGTCTGCTAGGATGGCAGCGGTTCGGTTGTTGGGAATTTTATTCCTAAATTTATCATTATCAATAATTGTTGCAATAGCAGAGTAAGTAAATTATATACTCCTATTACTCATCCAATTTCCTGAATTAATCATTTAATCATTTTTTCATTAAATTAGACATAACCTTGCTGATCATGAATCTTATTTACATTATGAATAAAGTCTCTCGAACTATTTTTTATTGTTATTTAAATAAAAAATCACTTGTAATGTTTTAGTTTTTCTCAAAATTATAATAGAAATTCGTGAATTTTCGATAAAAATTGCTCTATATCTTGGCAGGCGAGACTTTTACTCGATTTTAGAAATATCGAGAAGTGCGAGTACACATCAAATAAAAAAGGCTTACCGAAAATTAGCGATTAAATTGCACCCTGACAAAAATTCCCAAGATCCTGATGCATCCCAGAAGTTCCAGGATCTGGGAGCTGCCTATGAGGTGCTTTCGGATCCCGATAAGCGAGAAATGTACGATAGATGTGGAGAAGAGTGTCTGAAAAAAGATGGAATGATGAACAATGCCGATCCTTTTGCCAGCTTTTTCGGAGATTTTGGTTTCCACTTTGGTGGCGAGTCGCAACAGCACCAAACTCCCAAGGGATCCAATATTCTCATGGATCTTCCGGTCACACTTGAAGAATTATATAGTGGAAATTTTATTGAGGTATGGAAATTTATTTAAATAAATTATGTGTCATAAGCTTAAATAAATAAAACTGCAACTTCTTAAATTACTGGTAAAAAAACTGAATTATTATAGGTAATAATTAATTTTAAACTTTATTATAACATTTTTTTATTAAAATTAATAGATATTTAATTTTTTTTATTAATATTGCTTTAATAAATTTAAAATATCCAATAATTCGCGTGACAGATGGCGCTCTTGTCAGGGAAAAATAGGTTAAAAAGTGTATTAGTCACGTGCAGGTAGAGTTCTTAAATTCCCGAGAATTTAAGTTCAAGTTATATAACCAAGAATTAAAAAATTTATGTTTTTTTAACAATATTTTTATTGTTCAGGTTATATTAGCGATTGAATATAAATTATTTTCTAGCTCAGACGTATTCAGGAATTACAGTGTTTCATAAACAAATTTTAAATTTTTAAATGTATTTATTTTTAACAAAATAATTGAATTTTTAACAGTATAGTTGAATTTTCAACATAAAAAGACAAATTTCCAACGAAAAAGTGTCATAGTTTATATTTTAATAAAAAAAGAATGAAATTTATACAACAAAAGAAAAGAATTTTAAAACTAAAAAGACGAATTTCCAAAAAATAAAGATTTTTCACTGAAAAAATAAATAAAAGTTTATCTAAATTATTAATCCTGCAAACCAGAAGACAAATTTTCTTTACAAAAATTTAATTTTCAAACAAAAAAATATGACAGTTCAACAAAAAATTAATTTTCCACGAAACTGATGCATTTTTACGCAAAAAAAAAAGGAATCTCCAAACTAAAAAATAATTTCTTTACAAAAATAAAACGAGACTTTTTAAATAAAAAATATCAATCTTAAAAAATGGAAAAGTTATATTTTCTGTTAAAAAATTAATTCTAAACAAAAAAAGAAGTATTTTCCACTAAACAGTTAAATTTTCTACCAGGCATAAACCTTCAATAAAAAAATTTCACAATCTAGTTTAACTTTGACCCACGTAGTTACATTCTCAATTTAAAAAAATTAATTTATAACAAGATAATTAAACTTTTTTAACACATTTTTTTAAACAATATTATTAACCAAAAAGGATGATTTTTTAACAAAATTGTTGAATTCTCTAGCAAATAGTTGCATTTTTATAAAAAAAATATGAAATTTTTCTTAAAGCCGAGGAACTTTTTATTACAAAAAAAGTTGAGTTTTCATAAAAAAATCCATTTAACTCAGTAACATCAAAATAGAATTTTTATAACAAAAAAAAATTTTTTTACGAAAAAAATTGAATTTTCAATTTCAAAAAACGAATTTTTTCAACCAAAAAGGATGAATTTTTAACAAAATAGTTCAATTCTCTACCAAATAGTTGCATTTTTTTTCAAAAAATATTAATTTTGTACTAAAATATATGAATTTATAAAAAAATTTTTATAATTGGAACTTTCATCCAGAAAATATTTCAGTTCATTTTTCAACACCAAAATATAAATTTTAAATGCAAAGTAAATTTTCTACGAAATAGTTAAATTTCCAAGACAATGGTATAATAGATTAATTTCTAACCAAAAAGTTGCATTTTTATCAGAAAAAGATGTAATTTCTGCTAAAGCAGGCGAATTTTTAACTAAAAAAATATAAATCTTGAAAAAGGGAATTTACGTTTTCTGTTAAAAAATTAATTTAAAAAAATAAAGTATTTTCCACTAAAAGTTTATGTTTTGAACCAGACAAAAGCCTCCAATTAAAAAAAAAATAATTTTTAACAATGTAGTTTAACTTTGACCCAAGTAGTTGAATTTTCAATTTAAAAAATTAATTTTCAGCAAAATAATTAAACTTCAAACCAAAGAGATGAATTTTCAACTTCAAATATAAATGTTTAAAAAAAAGTTATCTTATTTTTCAAAATAAAAATATGAATTTTTAATAAAAAAATATCAATTTTGTACTAAAACAGATGAATTTATAAATTTTTTTTTAAATTTGAACTTTCAACCAGAAAATATTTCAATTCATTTTTCAACACCAAAATATAAATTTTAAATGCAAAGTAAATTTTCTGCGAAATAGTTAAATTTCCAAGAAAATGGTATAATAGATTAATTTCTAACCGAAAATTTGCATTTTTAGCAGAAAAAGATGTATTTCTGTTAAATCAGGCGAATTTGCAACTAATAATATAAATCTTAAAAAATGGAAGTTACGTTTTTTGTGATAAAAATTAATTTAAAAAAAAAGTATTTCCCACTAAACATTCAAATTTTAAACTTTTACCTAAGTAGTTGAATTTTCAAGTAAAAAAAATTAATTTTCAACAAAATAATTAAACTTCCAACCAACGAGATCGATTTTCAACTGCAAATATAAATCTTTAAAAAAAATTATCTTATTTTTCAAGATCAAAATATGAATTTTTACTCAAGAAATAATTTGCTATCAAAAAAATTGAGTTTTCAATCCAAAAAGTCGAATTTTTAACCAAAAAGGATGACTTTTTAACGAAATAATTAAATTCTCTAGAAAATATTACCATTTTCATACAAGATAGATGAAATTTGTAATAAAAAATAATTTTATCAAAGAAAAACATTTTTTTTAAGTTGGAACTTTCATCCAGAAAAGGTTTCAGTTCATTTTTCAATACCAGAATACAAATTTTAAACAAAAATTAAATTTTCTACAAAATAGTTTAATTTTCAACGAAGCAGTTGCATTTTACAAAAATGAATAAACAAAATAAATCTTTAAAAAAATAGTTAAATTTGCATGCAAAGAAGATTTCACTTCACTGTATGATCGAAAATTAAATTTTTGTATGATAGAAATAAGTTTCTATGAAAATAATTGAATTTTCAATCCAAAAAGACGAATTTTTTCAAACAAGGATGAATTTTTAACAAAATAGTTAAATTCTCTACCAAATAGTCGCATTTTTATCCAAAAAATATCAATTTTGTATTGAAGCAGATGAATTTGTAATAAAAAACAAGTTTTTTTTTTACAAGTGGAATTTTCATCCAGAAAATATTTCAGTTCATTTTTCAATACCAAAATATACATTTTAAACAATTAAATTAGTTAATACATTAATTTTCCAACCAAATACTTTAATTTTGAACTAAAAAATATCATCTTTTAAGATCAAAAGAATTTTCAACTAAAATGATGAATCGTAAACTAGAATAATTAAATTTTAAATAAAAAAATTATTTTTAAACTAAAACAATGAATCTTTAAATGAAATATTTAAACTTTCAACGAATTCGACGAATTTTGGAATAAAAAAGATAATTTTTCAACCAAAAATTGAATAATTACATTTTCAGTCAAAAACAAAAAAAAATGTTTAACCAAACAAATGATTTTTTTGACTAAAATTCTGGAATATTTAACTGAAATAGTATTTTCATTTTTAACAAAAAAAAATTATTTTCTACAAAAAAAGAAATAAATTTTAAATAAAATAGCTCATTTTTTAAACAAAGAAATGAATTTTTTATATAAATAATGAATCTTCAATGAAAAAAGTTATATTTGATGAAAAGAGTTTATTTTTCAACCAAGCAAATTTATTTATAACATAAAAGATTAATTTTTACTTAAGATTATAATTATTTAACTGGAATACTTGAATTACCAACCGAAAAGAAGAATTTTTAAACAGCGAGATTAACTTTTAAAGAAAAAAAATAATTTTCTACCAAAACAAGTAGGTTTTAGATTTAAAAAAGTCGATTTTCTAACAAAAAGTCGTTCGTTTCTAAACAAAATATGTGAATTTTGAACTGAATAAATTAGTTTTCGATTAAAAAAGACAAATATACATCCAACTTGTTAAATTTTGTAAAAGAAATGTCAATTTCCCACCCAAAGTGGAACGGTTAAATTTTCATTTAAAAAAAAAAACGAAATTAAGTTTGATAAAAATTCACCTTTTATGTTATAAATAAATTTTCTTGGTTGAAAACTAAACTCTTCATCAAAATTAATGTTTTTACTGAAGACTCATCATTTATATTAAAAATTCATTTCTTTGCATAAAAATGAGCTATTTTATTGCAAATTTGTTTCTTTTTTTATAGAAAATAATTTTTTTCTTTAACTTAAAATTTTTGGTTGAAAAATTATCTTTTTTATTTGAAAATTCGTCGAAAGTTTAACTATTTCATTTTAAGATTCAATGTTTTAATTTAAAAATAATTTTTTTATTTAAAATTTAATTATTCTAGTTGAGGATTCATCATTTTAGTTGAAAATTTATCAGTTTGGTTGCAAATTAATTTCTCCAACTGAAAATTGAACTATTCCTTTTGTTGTTGAAAAATACTAGTTTTTAGTTAAAATTTGGAGTATTTGATTGAAAATTTAATGTATTTTTTGAAAAATCTTTTTTGTGGAATAGGAAGACTTTGGTTTCAATATTCGACAATTTCGCTGAAAAATTGCATCTTTTAATTGAAAATTCAAGTGTTTTGTTTACAATTTTTAAAAAATCTATTTTTTTATAGAACATGATGTTTTTCTTCGAAAGTTAATCTCTTTGTTTAAAAATTTTTCTTGGTTAAAAATTTTAACTGTTTCAGTTAAATATTTTTAAATAATTAATTCTTTTAGTAAATAATCCTTCAAGGAAGCCAACTCCAAGCTTTTCCGTCGCTTAGGCCGCTACAAGGCAGCCACAGAAAACTTAAAAGTACCGCTTTTCCTTACAAAATAATTACTCCAAGGACCCAACCGATGTCGACTCATATATTTTCTTCCTTCTCCCAAAATTTCGATATACTAAATTATTTAGATTTTCTGGATGAAAGGTGTATTTATAAAAAATTTTTTTTTCACAAATTCATCTATTTTATTACAAAATTGATATTTTTTAGATAAAAATGCGACTATTTGGTAGAGAATTTAAATATTTTGTCAAAAATTCATCCTTGTTGGTTGAAAAAATTCGTCTTTTTGGATTGAAAATTCAATTTTTTTTCGTAGGAGCTTATTTCTTTGTTGCGAAATCTTAATTTTTGATCATACAGTTAACTGGAATCTTCTTTGCATGCAAATTTAACTGTTTTTTTGAAGATTTATTTTGTTTATTCATTTTTGTAGAAGAAATTTTGCCTGTCTTAAATAAAAATGCAACTGCTTCGTTGAAAATTAAACTATTTTGTAGAAAATTTAATTTTTGTTTAAAATTTGTATTCTGGTGTTGAAAGATGAACTGAAACCTTTTCTGGATGAAAGTTCCAACTTAAAAAAAATTTTTTTCTTTGATAAAATTATTTTTTATTACAAATTTTATCTATCTTGTATGAAAATGGTAATATTTGCTAGAGAATTTAATTATTTGGATAAAAAGTCATCCTTTTTGGTTAAAAATTCGTCTTTTTGGATTGACAACTCAATTTTTTTGATAGCAAATTATTTCTTGATTAAAAATTCATATTTTGATCTTGAAAAATAAGATAACTTTTTTTTTAAAGATTTATATTTGCAGTTGAAAATTGATCTCGTTGGTTGGAAGTTTAATTATTTTGTTGAAAATTAATTTTTTTTAATTGAAAATTCAACTACTTGGGTAAAAGTTCAAAGTTTAAATGTTTAGTGGGATATACTTTTTTTTAAATTAATTTTTTAAAAAAAACGTAACTTCCATTTTTTAGGATTTATATTTTTAGTTAAAAATTCGCCTGTTTTAGCAGAAATACATCTTTTTCTGCTAAAAATGCAACTTTTTGGTTAGAAATTAATCTATTATACCATTTTCTTGCAAATTTAGCTATTTCGTAAAAAATATACTTTATATTTAAAATTTATATTTTGGTGTTGAAAAATGAACTGAAATATTTTCTGGTTGAAAGATCAAATTTTAAAAAAAATTTATAAATTCATCTGTTTTAGTACAAAATTGATATTTTTTGATTAAAAATTCATATTTTGATTTTGAAAAATAAGATAACTTTTTTTTTAAACATTTATATTTGAAGTTGAAAATTCATCTCTTTGGTTTGAAGTTTAATTATTTTGCTGAAAATTAATTTTTTTAAATTGAAAATTCAACTACTTGGGTAAAAGTTAAACTACATTGTTAAAAATTATTTTTTTTTTAATTGAAGGCTTTTTTCTGGTTCAAAACTTAAATTTTTAGTGGAAAATACTTTATTTTTTTAAATTAATTTTTTAACAGAAAACGTAAATTCCCTTTTTCAAGATTTATATTTTTTTAGTTGAAAATTCGCCTGCTTTAGCAGAAATTACATCTTTTTCTGATAAAAATGCAACTTTTTGGTTAGAAATTAATCTATTATACCATTTTCTTGGAAATTGAACTATTTCGTAGAAAATTTACTTTGTACTTAAAATTTATATTTTGGTGTTGAAAAATGAACTGAAATATTTTTTGGATGAAAGTTCCAATTATTAAATTTTTTTTATAAATTCATCTGTTTTAGTACAAAATTGATACTTTTTAGATAAAAATGCAACTATTTTGTTAAGAATTCATCCTTTTTGGTTGAAAAAATTCGTCTTTTTGGATAGGAAAGTCTGTTTTTTTTCATAGAAACTTATTTTGTTTTCAAAAATTCAATTTTTGATGTTACTAAGTTAACTGGAATCTTTTCTGGATGAAAATTCAACTTTTTTTGTAATAAAAAATTATTCTGCTTTAAGATAAATATAATATTTTTTTTTTTTATAAAAATGCAACTATTTGCTAGAGAATTAAACAATTTTGTTAAAAAGTCATCCTTTTTGGTTAAAAATTCGTCTTTTTGAATTGAAAATTCAATTTTTTTGGTAGAAAATCATTTCTTGTTAAAAAATTCATAGTTTGATCATGAAAACATTACTAAAATCTTTTTCAACAGAAAATTCAACTGTTTTTTTTTTTGTTGAAAATTTATCTTTTTTATTTAAAACTTCATTTGTTATAGAAGGAATTTTATCTTTCTGTGAAAATGAAACTTTTTGGTTAAAAATTGTTTTTCTTTATTTGATAAATCAACTAATTTGTTTAAAACATTTAGTTGAATCATTTTGTCGAGAAATCACTCTTTATGTTAAAGATTTATATTTTAAATTGAAAAGTTATCTCGTTGGTTAAAAGTTTAATTATCTTGTTATAAATTAATATTTTTAAATTGAGAATTTAACTACTTGAGTCAAAGTTAAACTACATTGTGAAATTTTCTTTATTAAAGGCTTATGTATGGTTAAAAATTTAACAGTTTAGTCGAAAATGCTTCTTTTTTTGTTTAGAATTAATTTTTTAACAGAAAATAGAACTTTTCCATTTTTTAAGATTCACATTTTTTGTTTAAAAAGTCGCGTTTTATTTTTGTAAACAAATTATTTTTTAGTTTGAAGATTCCTTTTTTTTTGCGTAAAAGTGCATCAGTTTCGTGGAAAATTAATTTTTTGTTGAACAGTCATATTTTTTTGCTTGAAAATTAAATTTTTGTAAAGAAAATTTGTCTTCTGGTTTGATGATTTAAATAATTTAGCTAAACTTTTATTTATTTTTTGAGTGAAAAATCTTTATTTTTTGGAAATTCGTCTATTATGTTAAAGATTCTATTATTATTTTTAAGAATTTTAATAGGCTTCAAAAGAATAATAACATTTTATAATATTGCTAGGAAAATTGAAAATGATTATTTATTTTGAAAAATTATTTAAAATTCAAATAATTTTAAAAGATATTTAAAAGTTGTGAAAAAATCTTAAATTTTAAATAACATGTAGATGTTTCAAGGAAATCAAATTTTGAAACATTTCAAGGATTTTTAAACATTTAAAATAAAAATAATTTAACCTTCCATTTGAGCCGGGAATTTTTAATCTTTTACAAATTGTTAGTTGGATCTGAAATTTATCAAGAATAATATTTTTTACTTGGAACCCGGGAATTCTCAAATTTTAACAAATTCCATAGCAGGAATTAGAATTTAAAATTGCTTAAAATGGTATAATTTTGAACAGTTTTAAATTCATTGATTGATTCCTCAATTCAGAGCATTGAAAATGATAACTTCGATTTATATTTTTGGAACTGACTCTGAATCTTTGAACTCTACAATTTATAAAAGTTTAAATTTGTAATTTGGCAGTTTAATTGCATTTAATTAAAAAAATTGCAATCAAAAAGAGCTAGTAGCTTCAATTTTCAATGTTTAAAATTCAACCGTGCTTTAAAAAAATAATTAAAATTAAAAAATTAATCTCTAAAATTCAAAATTCTTTGAATGCTTTCATTTGAAGTTCAGTTTTTATTATTTATAACGTAATCATTTTTATATTTAGTGTTTCATTTTAAATTTCATGGAAAGTTAAAAATGTTTGATAACCGAAAAATGACCCTGTAAAGTGAATTCATTTTTTGACCGGGAATTTTACAAATATTTAGAAAAAAAAATTTGTCCCACTTTAATTTCAGCCATTTTTTCAATAATTTAAATTCACAATATTAATTTTTAATTTAAATTAAATTAGTTGAATTGAATTTTATAGAAAAATAATTATATTTTTAATAAAAAAATAATGTAATGTTAATATTTATATCATTTTTTTATTTTTATTCAAATTAAAAAATGTTAAATTGTTATCTTTTTCAATTATGATATCATTCAGTTTAGAATGCGTAATTAGAAAAACTTTCAATTTACAAATTTTCCATTTTAGATTTTAATTTTTAAGTTTACATTTTAATAAAACAATTTTAAAAGGCTTTTATTAATTTTCCAATATTATTTCAGGCTAAAACATTTCATTTTTAAGCCATTTAATTTCGAAACTTTTTAATTAAGAAAAAGAAGAATTGCTCCATATTTAGAAATATCGGACTAAAAATGTAAAAGAACTAAAAATTCAAAAGCTTTTTAAGATTTATGAAAGGATTCAGTAGAATAAAAAACATTTCTATGAAAATTGAAAATAATTTTTTTATTTTGAACAGTTAATTTTAAGAGAAATTTTAAAAATATTGAGAAAACATTACAAAATCATCCAAAATGAATGCCGAAGATATAAAGAAAATTTCTTTAATTTGTCAAAATTAAAAAAAAAAATTAGGAAAAATTCGGATCATTTTAAAAGATGTTTAGAAGGTTTGAAAATTTTTAAAACTAATTTAAAATTTGAAATCATTAAAAATAACGTGTAGATGTTTAAAGATTTTGAAATAAAAGTTTTAAAGCATTTTAAGAATTTTTAAACTATTAAAAATAAAATAAAATATTATTTTTTTACCTAAAAAGGAGAATTTTCAATTAAAAAAGATCAACCTTAAAAAAATGAAATTTACATTTTCAGGTAAAAATTCAATTTTACATCAAAAATAAGCTTTTCCACTAAACAGTTAAATTTTTAACTAAAGACATAATCCTTTAATTAAAAAAATAATTTTTCAACAATGAAAGAAATTAAATTTCTACTAAAAAGGATAAATTTTTTAATCAAAAAGATACATTTTCCAAAAGTAGTTGAATTTTCTGTTAAAAAAGATTTCGTTTAACTTTTCAGGATCAAAAATTAATTTTTTGTAACAAAGAAGTAAGTTTCCACGAAAAAAGTTGAATTTTAACCCAATTCGACGATTTTTTTCAACCAGAAAGGGTAAATTTTTAACAAAATAGTTGAATTTTCTACCTAATAGTTAAATGTTTAAATTTTCTACCAAGTAGTTGGATTTTCAACAAAAAATGCAATAGTTGATTCTATAGCCAAGACAATATTTTCATTCTAAATAAAAAAAAAACAGTTAAAATGGACCAAAAAGACTTTGAAAATTTGTCTCTTTGTTTTAAAAATTCAGCTGTTACATTTTTCGTTGACAATTCGCTTTTTCAGAATAAAAATTAAACTCCTCAGTTAAAAGTTGAACTACTTGCTTGAAAGTTAATTTTTGTTGGTTGAGGATTCATAATTATATTTGAAACTTCATTTTTTTTTGTTAAAAATTATTTTTTTAAACTGAAAACTTACACTATTTTCTTGAAAATCGATTGTAAAATAACTTTTTTTTGGTTGAAAATTCATATTTTCGAGTTGAAAGTTCAACGACTTTATAGAAGAATCTCCTTTGGACTTCAAATTTTCACAGTTTGATATAGAATTCAACTACTTGGTACAAAACTAAACTATTTTGCAAAGAATTCGTTTAAAAAAATTTTAATTAGTTCTCAATAAAAATTACACTTCATCAATTTTTCTTAAAAATCCAACTACTGTTCAAAATATTTAGTTAAATGTAATTTGTTAAAAATTCGTATTTTTTTGGTTATATTCATCTGTTTTTTATTTTAAATTAAAATCTTTTGTAGTATAATTATCAACTTTTATATTTTTTATTGAAAATTTAACTATTAGAGTTGAAACTTTAACTATTTTGTTAATTTGTTTGTTGTTTTTTTGGTTTAAAATGAATTTTTTAACTGAAAATGTTACTATTCTATTTTTTAGGGACTAATTATCTTTTTTTTTTATTAAAAATTAAAATATTGTTGAAGCTTCATAATTTTATTTAAAATTGTGTGAAATTTTTTCAGCGCTTCTGAATATATTTTAAAATAAATAGAATTTCTCCTACAATTTTTAAATCTTTTAATTTTTTTAATATTCTGTTAAAATAATTTTTCAAACGGAAAAATCATTTTCAATTTTCTAGAGCCATTCGCGATTGTTAAAAAACTTCTACATTCTTTCTTTGAAATCTGCAAAAAACTACACTTTGTTTTAAATTAGGTTGTGAATTTTTGCACTGAAATTTCGGTACGAATAGTCGATTTTGTCGGTACACACACTTCGTTTACATTATTTGTTATCACTTTAAGTTCTAAATTAATTTTGAACCTTTTTAAAAATTCGAAATATCCCTTAAAATTACTCTGATTTTTTCATAAAAGAATAAGTTGAAGGAAATTTGTTTAAATTTGCGGGATTTTATAGAAGTTGTAGGTAAAAATTGGATTAATTTTAAAATTGAAAAAAAAATTTTTTAAACTTCTAGATTTCTCAAGATTTTGAAATAAAATTTTGAAACTTGTCAAAGATGCTTAAGCTATTTAAAATGCAATTAATTTAACTTCTTATTTAAGAACTTTTAAGTTGAAACAAATTTTAATTTTTAATGTTTCTAGCATTTGAATACAACATTTTTGAATTGAAAAACTTTAATTTTAAAATTCAAGAGTTCTGTTTTGAATGCTTTAATTTTTTAAATTTTTTGTTACTTCAAGTGGAAAAATGTTTTTCAATCGGGAAATGGCCGGGAATTTTTTCTTTGATTAAAACTCTCACCCTGAATAAATACCGCCTTATTTAAAAAAATATATATTATTTTCCGTGCATATTTTTGAAGACAAATTAATTACAGATAACGAGAAATAAGCCTGTTATGAAAGCCGCAAAGGGGACCAGAAAGTGCAATTGCAGACAAGAATTAGTCACTCGTAATTTAGGCAATGGAAGGTTCCAAATGATGCAGCAGAATGTTTGCTCGGAATGCCCGAATGTGGAATTAGTCAATGAAGAACGAATTCTGGAGGTAGAAGTCGAACCAGGAATGGTTGATGGACAAGAAACGAAATTCACTGCAGAAGGCGAACCTCATTTGGATGGAGATCCGGGAGATTTAATTTTGAGGTGAGTTTAAATCTTTTTTAAAGGGGATTCAATTTATTTTAATGGGGCTTACAGGGTTGCTTCAGGTCCGGAAAATTTTAATTTCTCAGGGAATTTTCGACAAACCGGATTTTTTTTCTTCAGAATTTAAGTATTTTGTTGAAAATTATATTTTCTGGTTAAAAGTTAATTTTTGTTTAGAAGAAAATTAAACTATTCAAATTTCGATTAAAAATTTTACTACATTTGGTAGAAATTTCATCTTTTTTCAATCATATTTCCAGGTTGAATTAATCTATTTTTTATATAAAATAAAAATATTTATTTTTTGAAATATCAAGTATTAAATTTGTCGTTAAAAATATTTTGTTTGTTAAAGTTCAACGACTTGTTGCAATGTTTAACCACTTTGTTAATCATTCATTATTTTAGTTGGAAAACCTTTTTTTTTCAGAATTTAAGTATTTTGTAGAAAAATTTTTGTTTGTTTAAAAATTAATTTTGTTTAGAAGAAAATTAAACTATTTTTTTTTGTAAATTTGTCTTTGATTACAAAATTATTTCTTTGCTTGAAAGTTGAAATGTTTTATTGAAAATTATTTTATTTTTCTGACTGAATTTAAATATTCAATTTTTGGTTGTAAATGTATCTGGTTTAAGTGAAAAGTCCACTTTTTGGGTTGAAAATACATCTATTGTGGTAGAAATTGCATCTTTTTTAAATTTAAAAATCGAAATATTTTTGTGGAAAATTAATCTGTTTTCAACTCTTTTTTATTCGAATTTTACTGTGGAATTTGACTGTTTTTAATTAAAAATAAAACGATTTATTTTGTTGAAATATAAACCATTATATTTA
>NC_046665.1:98378499-98400333 GCF_010883055.1 Belonocnema kinseyi | reverse complement strand
ATTTTAGTTTGAAACCCTTTTTTCAGAATTTAAGTATTTTGTAAAAAATTATATTTTTTGTTTAAAAATTAATTTTGTTTAGAAGAAAATTAAACTATTTTTGTTGTAAATTCGTCTTTTTGATTACAAAATTATTTCTTTGCTTGAAAGTTGAACTGTTTTATTGAAAATTATTTCATTTTTTAATTTTATTTTTCTGACTAAATTTAAATATTCAATTTTTGGTTGTAAATGTATCTGGTTTAAGTGAAAAGTCCTCTTTTTGGGTTGAATTTAACTGTTTTTAATTTAAAATAAATATATTTATTTCTTGAAATATAAACTATTACATTTATCTTTAAAAAAGCATCTTTTTTTTTAATTTTACTACTTGGTTCAATGTTTAACTACTTTTTAAATAATTCAATATTTTGGTTGTTGATTCCTTATTTTAGTTGGAAAACCTTTTTATTCATAATTAAAGTATTTCATTGAAAATGATATTTTTGGTCAAAAATTAATTTTTTGAGAAGAAAACTAAACTATTTTTGTTGAAAATTCGTCTTTTTGGTCAGAAATTTATTTCTTTGGTTGAAAATGAAATTATTTTCTCAAAAGTATTTGGTTCAAACGAAAATTCGTCCTTTTGGGTTGAAAATTAATCTATTGTGGTAGAAATTGCATCTTTTTTTTTAAATTAAAAATTACAACTTTTCGGTTGAAAATTAATCTTTTTTCAACTTTTTTAAAATCGTATTTTACTGTTGAATTTAACTATTTTTAATTAAAAATAAAAATATTGATTTTTTTTAAACATCAGCTATTACATTTATCGTTAAAAGTACATCTATTTTTGTTTGTTAAAATTCATCCACTTGGTTTAATGTTTAACTATTTTGTTAATAATTAATTATTTTAGTTGGAAAATCTTTTTTTTAAATCTAAGTATTTTGTTAAAAATCATTCTTTTTTTCAAAAATTAATTTTGTAGAAGAAAAATGAAAGTATTCCATGTTCGATTGAAAATTTAACTATATCTTTCGTTTTAGGTTCAAATTAAACTATTTTTGTTGAAAATTCGTCTTTTTGGTTAATAATTTACTTCTTTGGTTGAAAATTGAATTATTTTCTCAAAAATTATTATATTTTATTTTTCTAACTGTAAATTTAACTATTCAATTTTTAGTTGAAAATTAATCTTACTATGAAACGTCATATTTTTTGATAAAAAATTATTTTTATAATGTTAAATTTAACTTCAAGATTGATCCATTTGATTAAAAATTCTTTTTTGTTGTTGTTGAAAATTAATTTCTTAAACTAAAAATGTAACTATTCCATGTTCGATTTCAAAATTTTCCCCTTTTTTTGGTCAAAATTCAACTTTATTCTTTATTATTGATTTTTTTTTGGTACAAAACTAATCTCATTAGATGAAAAATCATCTATTAGTTACAAAATTTTATTTCTTTGGTTGAAAATTGAACTATTTTATTGGAAAAGTTCTTCTTTTTTATTTAAACATTTGATTATTTCGCGCAAAATTGCATTGTTTTCTTGAAAATTCAACAATTTTCTTAAAAAGTCATACGTCTTGGTAAAAAATTTAACTGTTTTGTTGAAAATTCGTCTTTTTAGCTGGATGATTCAACAGTTTCACTAAAATTTTGTTTCTTTCTTGACAAAATGTATTTTTAAAATTGAAAATTCAGCCATTTTTTGTATTTGATAATATATTTTTTTCTATAGAAATTTCACCTTTTTATTTGTTTAAAAATGCAACTCTCTTGTTAAAAATGATGTTTCGGTTGAAAATAAACTTTTTCGTTGAAAATTCACATTTTTTAGTTTTCAGATCGAAAATCAAACAATTTGGTAAAAATTTCAACTATATGATTGAAAATTGATGTATTTTGTTTAAAATTCGTATTTTTAATTTTTTAAGTTAAGCTCCTGAGTCGAAAGTGAATCTTCTTTCTTGAAAGTTAATTTTTTTGTGAAGTTTTATAATTTCAGTTGAAATGTCATTTTTTTGGTTAAAAATTGTTTTTTTTTTTTTAACTGAAGATTGATCTATTTTGTTGAAAATCTAAATGATTGGTTTTAAAATAATTTTTTTCTTAAAAATTTATATTCTCAGTTTGAAAGTTTAACTGCTTTATAGAAAAATCTCTTTTTGACTTGAAATTTTTACAATTTGGTACAAAATACAACGCTCTGGTACAAAATTAAACTTTTTTGCAGAGAATTCATCTTTTTTACTGACAATTAATTCTCCTCAATAAAAATTGCACTACATCATTTAAAAAAATATAATTACTGTTGTTCAAAATATTTAGTTAAATGTAATTTGTCGAAATTTTTTTTTTGTATTGTATATCATTGAACTATTTGGTTAACAAATTATGTATTTTGTTGAAAATTCGTCTTTTTGGTACAAAGATCAATAATTCGGTTATAAAAATGTTAAAATTTTTTTTTTTTAATTTTAAATTTTCTGGCATACGATTAATCTTCTTAATAGAATTTCGAAATATTTAGTAAAAAATATATTTATTTCGTTTATAATTCATATCTTATGGTAGGAAATATTTTTTTGGTTGAAAAGTAATCTTTTTTGATTATATTCAACAGATAAAATCTTAAAATTAAATTAATTAAAATCTTTTGTGGTTTAATTATCAACTATTAAATTTGTATTGAAAATTAGTATTTCCAGGTAGAAAAATCATTTCTTTGTTTGAAATTTTATTTCTATTTTCTTAAAAAATCTCCTTTTTTCAAATTAATGATTTTAACTGAAAATATTAACAATGTATACAATTAGTATTTCTTGCCAGAAAAATAATTTTTTTTTTGTTAATATTGTTTGAAAATAAATTTTATTTGGTTAAAAATTAATATTTTTACTGCAAATTTAAATTGTTCTATATTTGATTAAAAATTAATTTCTTTGGTTGAATATTCGTTTTTCTCAGTTTTAAAAATTCTTTGTTTTTAATAAAAATTAATTTCTGGGCTTGAAAATTTATCCATTTTATTGAGATTTCATTTTATTAGATAGGAATTAATTAATTTTTTGAACTGAAAATGTAACTTCCATTTTTGCTTGACAATTTTTATTTCTTAGACGAATATTAATTTCCTTTGTTCAAAACTTGTTTTTTTTTTTAGATAAAAATTAAATTGTTTTTGGTAGAAAATTGTATTTTTAGGTTGAAAATGTAACTTTTTGGTTAAGAATCCCTATTCCGTGTTAAAAACTTGTTGAAAATGTACTACTGAAAATTTAAATATTCCATTTTTCGTTGATAATGTATCTTTTTTAGTTCAAAATTTCTGTCTTTTGTTGAAAATGTTTTTTATATAAAATTCTAATATTTGGTTTAAAATCCAATTTTTAGTTGAATATTTACCATATTTGTTAAAAAAATCAATTCTTGTGTTGAAAGTTTAACTATTTTGTTGAAAATTTGTTTTTTAGTTGAAAATTATTATCTTTTTTAACTAAAAATATAACTATTCATTTAGGTTTGGATATTTATATTTTTAAGATCAAAATTCGTTTTTTTTTTGTTTAATTAAAATTTATGCAGTTTGTCTAAAATTCAATTTTTTGTGAAGAAAATTTAATTCTTGATCTTGCAGAGTCAACTGGAATATTTTTTTTGACGAAAACTCAATTTTTTTATAATTAAAAATTTTGCTGCTTTTGAAGAGAAGTTTAATATTTTTTCAAAAAAACAAAAAAAAAATGGAACTATTTGGTAGAGAATTTAAAAATTGTATTAAAGTCACCATTTTTGGTTAAGAAATCGTCTTTTTTTATTGAAAATTCAACTTTTTTCGTAGAAAATTATTTCCTGTTCAAAAATTCATTTTATGATCGTCAAAACGACTGCAATTTTTTTCAACAGAAAATTCAGCTATTTTTTTTTTAATTTATCTTTTTGATTTAAAACGTCATCGGTTTCAGAAGAAATTTAATGTTTTTAAATGAAAATGCAACTTTTTAGATACAAATTCTTCTTCTTTGCTTGAGTATTCAAATAATTTGTTTGAATCACTTTGCTAAGAAACCTTTTTTTTTAAGATTTATATTTTTATTTGAAAATTCATCTATTAATTTGAAATTTCAACATTTTCTATGAAAATAATTTTTTTTAAATTGAAAATTCAACTAATTGTTTACAATCAATTTCTTAACTGAAAATGTGATTTTTCCATTTTTTAAGACTGATCTTTTTTTAGTTGAAAATTCGGCTTTTTTTGGTAAAAAAATAATAATTTTCTTGGTGTGAAATTTCATTTTTGTTGGGGAAAAAACCATCAGGTATGTGTAAAATTAATTTTTTGCTCAAGTCATATTTTTTGTTAGAAAATTCAATTTTTGTAGAGAAAATTCGTCCTTTGGCTTGAAAGTTCGACAATTTAGATAAACTTGTATTTATATCTTGAATGAAAAATCTTTATTTGTTGAAAATTCGTCTTTTTGGTTCAATTTTTAAAATAATAAATTTTATCTTTTTTCATTAAAATATAAACTATGTCACTTTTTAGTTTCTATTTTTTTAGTTGAATATTCATCGTTTTTGTTTAAAAAAATTCCTTACTCTGGTTGAAAATTTAACTTTTTGATTAAAAATTTATTTTTTAGCTGAAAATTTATTTCTTAAACTGAACATATAGCTGTTCAATTTGGGCTTGGATATTTATATTTATAAGATGCAAATTCAATTTTTTTTTTTTGAAAATTCGTATTTTTTTGTTTAATTAAAATGTATGTAGTTTATCTACATTCGTGATTTAACTATTTGGTAGAAAAATACATGTATTTCATTATCAATTCGTATTTTTATGTCTTTTAATTGAAAATTCAAACAGTTTGTTAAAAATTCGTCTTTTTTGGTTGTGCTTAACTGTTTTTAATTTAAAATTAAAATTCAATTATTTATCTAAAAATGATTAATTTCTGGAGAATTCGTCTTTTTGGTTAAAAATTTAACGACCTGGTTGCAAATTCAGCTTTTTTTTTTTGTTGTTGTTAAAAGCTAATTTTTTTTAGCTTCGAAATTCATCATTTTATAATTATCATTTAAAAGTTAAAAAAAAAAATGGAAAACAACCATTTGTTTACAAAGCCTTATTGATCTCCTAGTTGTAAGATTGTTTTTATAAATAAAAGAAAAATCGAGAACGGTGAAAAGAAAATGAAAAATTGTCCAGGGAAAAATGAGGGAATATCGAAATTAAAATCTTGTAGAAATCTTCTTTTAATTTCCAATATAAAAATACTCAAAGATTCTAAGCCCTGAATTTTGTATCTCTTCTTTTTTCTTATTTTATTTAATTTTTTTTTCTAGAATTCGAACCCAGCCGCATTCTGTATTTGAACGAATAAATGATGACCTTTACACTAATGTGACGATATCGCTTCAAGATGCTTTGATTGGTTTTACCGTCGATATTACGCATTTGGACGGTCACAAAGTCACTCTAACGCGAGACAAGGTGACGAAACCTAATTCTCGAATTCGAAAGAAGGGCGAAGGTATGCCTAATTTTGACAATAACAATCTTCACGGTAATTTGTACATCACATTCGACATCGCCTTCCCGGAAAAAGACTTTACGGCCGAAGAAAAAGAAGGTAAATATGAAATTAAAAATTATAATTCTGAATAAAAGTGATGCAGGGTGGTCGCCCAGGTCAGGAAACGCCTGGAAATTAGGGAATTTAATGAGAAAAAGAAGAAGAAAAATTGGCAAAAGTTAGAAAATTTCTCTAAGAATTTAAAATAATTGTAGAGAATAATTTATTTATTTTATTAATTAATTTGATATTTCTTTATTATTAATTAAAGTATTTAACCGATTACTTGATATTTTCAAATATTCCAAGGAATTTTCAGGATTTTAAAAAAGTTTCGAGGGATTTTAAAAAATTTGCCAAGTATTTGAAATATTTGCAAATTTTAAGTAACTGTCAAGAATAATTGATTAATAATTTATTTGTTAATTATATTAATTAAGTTGATACTTATTTATTAATAATGAAAGAATTTAACAGATTTTTTAATATTTTCAAACACACCATGGAATTTTCAAGATTTTTAAAAAGTTTCGAGGGATTTCCAAAAATTGCCAAAGGTTTGAATAATTTGAAAACTTTGAGTAACTGTCAAAAATAATTAATTAATAATTTATTTCAATATTTTGAAGTTGTTTCAAAAGGATTTGAGGTTATTTAAAAATATTCAAGATATTTTCAGGAGATTGTAAAACATTTTAAAGAAAATATTTAGGGTTGTGAAAACTGAACTGAAATCTTTTCTGGATGAAAATGCAAATTTAAAAAACAAAGATTGACGTTTTTATTAAAAATTGAACAATTTTAGTACAAATTTCATCTTTATTGGATAAAAATGCAAATATTTTGTAGAGCACTCAAATATTTTGTTAAAAATTTATCCCTTTTGGTTGAAAACGTTCTTTTTTAATTTAAAATTCCATTTTTTTCGTAGAGACTTATTTTTTATGAGAAAGTTCATACTTTGCTCATAAAAAGTCACTTGAAACTTTTTTTTTTTTTAATGAAAATTCAACTATTTATTCTTTTTTTTTTAATAGAGTCATTTTTTTAAAGAAAAATTGTATATTTTTTTATGGAAATGCAACTATTTAGTAGAGAATTCAGGAATGTTGTTAAAAATTCATCCTTGTTGGTTGAAAAAATTCAATGTTTTCGTAGAAACCTATTTTTTGTCAAAAAATTTATATGTTGATCTTGAGAAGGCAACTGGAACTTTTTAAAATAAAAATTCAACTATTAAAATTAAAAAAAAAATAAATACTCATCTTTTTCAAGAGAAATTTCTTCTTTTTCATATAAAAATGCAACTATTTGGTAGTGAATTCAACTATTTTGTTAAAAGTTTATCCTTTTTCGTTGAAAACGTTCTTCTTTTTGAATTGAAAATTCAATTTTTCTCATAGAAATTAAATTTTTTGTTCAAAAATTCATATTTTGATCATAAAAAGTCACTTGATACTTTAAAAAAAAAAATGAAAATTCTACTATTTAATTTTTTAAATAAAAAGTCATATGTTTTAAAAGAAATTACTTTTATATATATATAAAAATGCAACTATTTAGTAGAGAATTCAACAATTTTGTAAAAAAATTATGCTTTTTGTTTAAAAATCCGTCTTTTTGAATTTAAAATTCAATCTTTTTCCTAGAAACTTATTTTTTGTCAAAAAATTCACATTTCAATCATAAAAAGTCACTTGAGACTTTAAAAAAAAAATGAAAATTCAACTATTTAATTTTTTAAAATAGAAAGTCATCTGTTTCAGTAAAAAATTTCATATTTTTGAATAAAAATGCTACTATTTGGCAGATAATTCAACAATTTTTTAAAAAATTTATACTTTTTGGTTGAAAACGTTCTTCCTTTTTAATGTAAAATTCAATTTTTTTCGCAGAAACATATTTTTTGTTAAAAAATTCATATTTTGATCTTGAAAAGTCAACTGCAACTTTTTTTGATAAAAATACAACTATTAAATTTAAAAAAAAAACTCATCTGTTTCAAGAGAAATTTACTCTTTTTTTATATAAGAATACAACTGTTTGGTAGTGAATTTAACTATTTTATTAAAAAGTCATCCTTTTTGGCTGAAAAAGTCTTTTCTTTAAAATGAAAATTCAATTTTTTCGTAGAGACTTATTTTTGGTTAAAAAATTGATATTTTGATCTTGAAAAATCAACTAGAACTTTTTTTTAATGAAAAGTCAACTACAATTAATTTCTTAACTGAAAATGTAACTTTTCTATTTTTTAAAGTTGACCTTTTTTTAGTTGCAAATTCGGCTTTCTTGGCAAAAAAAAATCTTGCTGTAAAAATTCCATTTTTGTGGAGAAAATTCGTCCTTTGGCTTGAAGATTTGACAATTTAGATAAACTTTTATTTATTTCTTGAATGAAAAATCCTTATTTGTTGAAAATTCATCTTTTTGGTTTAAATTTTTTAAAAATGAATTTCATCTTTTTTAATTAAAATATAAAATATGACACTTTTTAGTTTCTATTTTTTTAGTTGAATATTCATAATTTTTGATTGAAAAAATTCCTTTCTCTGCTTGAAAATTTAACTGTTTTGTTAAAATTTTATTTTTTAGTTGTATATTAATTTTTTAAACTGAAAATATAACTATTCAATTTTGGCTTGGAAATTTATATTTACAATTTAACTATTTGGTAGAAAATAAATTAAAATAGAAAAAAAAAAAACTATCAGAAAAATCCACTTGCAATTTTCTCAATAATTATATAAATAAACCATTTTCTTGATATATTTTTTGTGAGGCCACAAAAGTCTGGGAATTTAGAAATTGCAAATTTCCGGCCACCCTCTGATAGTATTCTAATTATTGATAAGGAAATTAAATAAAAAAAATTATTATTAATTTTTTTTTAATTTCAGCAATCAAGAAGCTCTTGAATCAGAGTTCCGCTAACAGGATATACAATGGGATTCGAGGAAATTGAAAATGAGGTACTATAGATTCCAATTAAAGAGGAGGAAAAATCGCATTGATTGCGCAAAACTTCATCCTTGCATCGGGTGCATCCAAATTTCGTTTCCTCCTCAAAAACAACCAAAAAAATTCAGTCCATATTTCTCGATTCGTACTCTAGCTTTCCAAAATTCTGAAAAAGAACTTTCTCAGAAGTTTTACAAGACTGGTAGATAAAAATTCGACGCGCATCGATGTTCGCGAGAACGTTTGAAAGGATTAAATGAATGATTTAACTTGATTGTTTAAGTTATTGTTTATACTGCTCTATGAGTAATGAATTTCTGAGGTATCGTCAAAAATATATTTTTTACGTGCCTAACTGAATGGATTGATAGTAGTGGAAGTGTGTATATATAAATATTTGTGGTTTAAATAAAATATATCTACCATCTAACTCAGTTATAAACAAAGTAGATCATTTTTTAAGACAAAAAGAAGACTTTTTTAAAAGAAAAAGTTGATTTTTTAACTAGAAAATTATGAATTTTAGACAAAAAAGTTCATTTTCAACAAATTGTTGAATTTCTACGCTAAAAAGAGACTTAAAAAATAAGAAAAATAATTAATCTTCAACGGAAATAATTTTAATTAAATAGTTGAATTTGCAAACTAAAAATATTTACATTTTAAATCAAAAGCAGTTGAATTAGTAAAAAAAAAGATTTTCCGTCAAGAAAGAAAAAGATTTCATTCAAATTCTTGAATTTTTCAGCCAGAAATAATTATTTTTTAATAAAATAATAAATCTTCACCATACAATATATTTTTAACCCGAAATTATAAATTTTCAACAAAATAGTTAATTTTCATCAAATAGTTCAACTTACAAACCAAAAAGAAACTTTTTTTTTTAATAAAATAATAAATTTCTAACAGAGTTGTTCAATTATTTAAATTTTAAATCAAAAAATATTTTTATTTTGAATCAAAAGCCGTTGATTTAATGAAAAAAAAATTTTTTTAAGTCATGAAAGGAAAATTTGATTCAATTTGTTAAATTTTCCAAACCGAGAAGAAACTTTAAAGAGAAAATAATGAGTCTTCGATAGAAATAAATGTTTAAAAAAGTAGTTCAACTTTTAATCAAATAGTTGAATTTGCAACCTAAAAATATTTACATTTTAAACCAAAAATTTTTTAAAATTAGGATTTTTTAAGACGGAAAGAAGACTTTTTTAAAACAAAAAGTTGAATTTTTAATTTAAAAATTATGAATTTTCGACAAAAAAAGTTTATTTTCATCAAATAGATTAATTTTCAAGTCAGAAAGAAACTTTTTAAAAAGAAAATAATGTGTCTCTAATAGAAATAAATTTTTAACAAAGTAGTTCAACCTTTAATCCAATGGTTGGAATTTCTACCAAATAATTGAATTTTCAAGCCAAAAGACACTTTTTTAAAGTAAAATCATGGATCTTCAACAAAAATAAATTTTTAACAAAGTTGTTGAATTTGCAACCTAAAAATATTTACATTTTCAATCAAAAGCAGTTAAATTAATAAAAAAAGATGATTTTTAGTCAAGAAAGAAAAAGATTTTAATCAAATTCTTGAATTTTTCAGCCAAAAAGAATTATTTTTAAATAAAATAATAAATCTTCACCGTACAATATATTTTTAACCCGAAATTATGAATTAAAAAAAAAAACAGTTAATTTTCATCAAATAGTTCAACTTACAAACCAAAAAGAAACTTTTTTTAAAATAAAATAATAAATCTATAACTAAAATAAATTTCTAACAGAGTTGTTCAATTATTTAAATTTTAAATCTAAAAATATTTTTATTTTGAATCAAAAGTCGTGGATTTAATGAACAAAAAAAAAAAGATTTTTAAGTTATGAAAAAAAATTTGATTCAATTTGTTGAATTTCCAAAGAGAAAATAATGAGTCTTCAATAGAAATAAATTTTTAAAAAATTAGTTCAACTTTTAATGCAATAGTTGAATTTGCAACCTAAAAATATTTAAATTTTAAGTCAAAAGCAGTTGAATTAATAAGAAAAAGAAAGATTTTCAGTCAAGAAAGAAAAGTATTTCAACCAAATTGTTGAATTTCAAACAGAAGAAGATTATTTTCGTCAGTTAGTTGAATTTTCAAGCCAAAAAGAGACTTTTTTAAAATAAAATAATAAAGCTTCATTAAAAATAAATTTTTTAGAAAAGTAGTTGAATTTTTAATCAAATGATTGAGTTTTCAATATAAAAATATTTTATTTTTGAATGAAAAGCAGAAGAATGATTAAAAAAGAAGAATTTATCAACAAAAGAGTTGAATTGTCAATCAGAAAGATCTTTTAGTCAAAAAAGAAAAGGATTTCAACCAAATTTTTAAGTTTTCAAGCCAAAAAGACGAATTTTATACCAAATGGTTGAACTTTTACTCTGAAATTATGAATTTGAATTAGTTGAATTAATAAAAAAATGATTTTTCAGTTATGGGGGAAAAGAAGTTTCAATAAAATTGAGGAATTTTTCAGCCAAAAAGATAACTTTTCCAACTAAAATAAATTTTTAACAGAGTGGTTCAAACTTTTAATCAATTATTTGAATTTTAAATATAAAACGATTTTTATTTTGAATCAAAAGCGGTTGATTTAATAAAAAAAGAAGTTTTTTAGTCAAGAAAGAAAAAGATGTCAGCCAAATTGTGAAATTTTTTAGACAAAAAGATTACTTTTCTACAAAATAGTTAAATTTTTAACCCAAAATTATGAATTTTCAACAAAAAGTTAATTTTCTACAAATAGTTAATTTTCCTCAAATTGTTTAATTTACAAAACTGACTTTTATACCAAGCAGTTGAATTTTTAAACACAAATTGTAAATTTCAACAACAAAATGAATTTTTTTTTAATATTTCAACTTTTAATCATATAGTTGAATTTTTGTACTAAATCGTTGAATTTTCAAGCAAGAAAAATACGAGTTTTCTACCAAATGGTTGAAAATTTTAATCCGAAATTATAATTTTTCAACTTTTTTTAAATAGTTGAAAAATTAAAAAAAAATTGGATTTTTTCAAGACAGAAGGAAGACTTTTCTTTAAACAAAAAGTTGAATTTTTAATTTTAAAATTATGAATTTTCGACAAAAAAAGTTTATTTTCATCAAATAGATGAATTTTCAGGTCAAAAAGTAACTTTTTAAAAAGAAAATAATGTGTCTTTAATAGAAATAAATTTTTAACAAAGTAGTTCAATTACGAATTTTCAATCGAAGGGCTCAATTTTCAACTAAAATTATGAATCTTCAACCAATAAAGTTCATTTTTAACAAACTTGTTTAATTTTAACCAAACAATTGAATTTTCAGTCTATAAATATTTTATTTTTAGACCGAAAGCAGTTGAATTAATAAAAAAAAAAAGATTTTTCAGCTATGAAAAAAAATATTTCGACCAATTTGTTGAATTTTTCAGCCAAAAAAATGATTTTTCTACAAAACATTTGACCTTTTAACCTGAAATTATGAATTTTCAACAAAAAGTTAATTTTTATCAAATAGTTTAATTTTCAAGCCCAAAAGTGACTTTTTAAAATAAAATAATGAATCAGAAAGAATTTTCAATCATTAAATTTTTAACCTGAAATTATTGTTAAATTTTCAAGCCAAAAATAGATAATTAAAAAATAAAATAATGAATCTGCAACAAAACTAATTTTTTTTAAAAGTATTGCAACTTTCAATCAAATAATTGACAATTCAAACTAATTGTTGAATTTTCAAGACAAAAAGATGACTTTTCTACCAAACAGCTCAATTTATAACCCGAAATTGTGAATTTTCAACAAAAAAATTAATTTCCATCAAATCGTCAAATTTTCAAGCAAAAAAGAGACTTTAAAAAAAATAAAATAATGAATCTTCATCAAAAATCAATTTTTAACAAAGTAGTTCAACTTTGAATAAATCAGTCGAATTTTCAAACTGAAAATATATTTTTTTTAAATCAAAAGCAGTTGAATTAATAAAAAAAGAAAGATTTTCAGTCAAGAAAGAAAAAGATATCAAACAAATTGTTGAATATTTCAGCCAAAAAGATTACTTTTCTACGAAATAGTTCAATTTTCACCCCGAAATCAATTATTAGAATTTTAAATCGAAAAATATTTTTATTTTGAATCAAGAGCAGTTGATTTAATAAAAAAAAAAGATTTTTAAGTCATGAAAAAAATTTGAACCAATTTGTTGAATTTTCCAGCCAAAAAGATGACTTTAACGAAATAGTTGAATTTTTACCCCGATATTATTAATTTTGAACAAAAAAGTTCATTTAAAAAAAAATAAAATAATTAATCTTCCACAAAAATAAATTTTTAACAGAGTGGTTAAACTTTTAATCAATTATTTAAATTTTAAATCTAAAAATATTCTTATTTTAAATCCGAAGCAGTTGAATTTTCAATCCAAAAATAGATTTTCTTAAAATAAAAGAATGAATCTTCAACAGAAATAAATTTTTAACAAGGGAGTTAAACTTTTAATCAAATAATTGAAAAGTCAACCCAATCTTTGAACTTTCAAGCCAAAAAGACAAGTTTTCTACCAAAAATTTGAACTTTTAACCGGAAATTATGAATTTTCAAGAAAGAAGTTAATTTTCATCAAATAATTGAAATGTCAAGGAAATTGTTGAATTTTCAAGCCAAAAATAGGCATTTTAACTAAAATAATAAATCTTCAACATAAAATAAATTCTTAACAAAGTACTTCAACTTAAAATGTTTTTCTTTAAAAAAAAGACAGTTGAATTAATTTAAAAAAAACGCTAATTTTTTTTAACAATAATTGATTTTTCAACCAAGACATATTCTTCAGTTGAGAAAGACAAAAATTCCAACCAAATGGTTAAGACTTTAAGCAAAATAGATAACTTTTCTACCAAACAGTTGAATTTTTAACCTAAAATTATGAATTTCCATCAAAAAACTCCATTTTCATCAAATAGTTGAATTTTCAAGCCAAAAAGAGACTTTCTTAGAATAAAATAATGAATCATTAACAAAAATTAATTTAAAAAATCAAATAGTTGAATTTTCTACCAAATAGTTGAATTTTCAATCCAAAAAGACGACTTTTATATCAAGTAGTTGAATTTTTTAACCCAAATTATAAATTTCAACAACGAAATCAATTTTTTTTTAAATAGTTCAACTATTAACCAAGTAATTTAAAAATTATGAAAAATTACAAATTTTTAATCAAAGGAATAAATTTTCAATTAATTGATGAATCTTCAACTAATAAAGTTAATTCTTAACAAGATAGTTCAATTTTAACAAAACATTTGTATTATTAATCTAAAAATATTTTTATTTCAAATTGAGCAGTTGAAATAATACAAAAAAAATATTTTTCAGTCAAGAAACAGAATTCCACCAAATTGTTGGATTTTCCAGCCAAAAAGACGACTTTTTTACCATCAGTTGAATTTTTAGCCCGAAAGTATGAATTTTTGACAAAATGGTTGAAATTTTTATTGAATAGTTGAATTTTCAATCTACAATTACTCTAGTTTTAAATAAAGTCAGTTGAATTATTTAAAAAAAAAAGAATTTTTCAACAAAATAGTTCGATTTTCAACCAAAAAGATTATTTATTTATGGAAAAAAAATTTCAACAAAATTGTTGAATGTTTAACCCTAAAAGACGACTTTTCTACCAAAAAGTTGAAGTGTTAACCCGAAAGTTTGAATCTTCATAAAAAAAAAAATGAATTTTTAAGAAAGTAGTACAATTTTTAACCAAATTGTTGAATTTCCAAGACAAAAGAGGAATTTTCATCTACAGTAATGAATATTAAAAAAATATAATTTTTTAACAAAGTTGTTTAACTTTAACCGAATATAGTTGAATTTACAACCTCAAAATATTTTATTTTTAAATCAAAAAGAGTTGAATTAGTAAAGAAACACGAATTTTTCTACAATATGGTTGATTTTTCAACCAAAAAGATTTTTCAGTTGAGAAAGAAAATGATTTCAACAAAATCGTTGAATTTTCCAGGAAAAGAAATTACTTTTCTATCAAAAAGATGAAGTTTTAACTCGAAATTATGAATTTCAAAAAAGTTCATTTTTCACCAAAAAATTATATTTTCAACGTATTTTTTTATTTTGAAGCTAAAAAGAGGCATTTTAAAGGAAAAAATGAATTTTCAACCAAAAATAAATTTTCAACGAAAAAGCAGCTATATTAATCCAAAAAACATTAATTTTTCTACAGTATAGTTGATTTTTTAACCAAAAAAGAATTTTCAGTCAAGAAAGAAAAAAATTTCAATTTATAAAATTTATTCTTTTTTATTTATAAAATTTTCAACAAATTTGATTTTCAACTGAATTATTTTTTAATTATAAATGAAAAATAATGGAATTGTTTAAACAAGTAGAATTTATAAATAAATTAGTTGATTATTCAATAATGAAATATGTTTAAGTACAGAAAAGCATATTTTCAAAACAAAATTGTTGAATTTTCAAGCCAAAAAGAAGAATTTTCTACAAAAAAGTTGAATTTTTAAATTAAAAAAAGATTTTCCAGGTAAGAAAGAAAAACTTTTTCCACCAAATTGAGGAATTTTCAAAGCAAAAAGATGAATTTTCGACAAAATAGTTCAATTCTTAACCCAAAAATATGAATTTACAACGAAAAGTTAATTTTGATCTAAACAGTTAAATTTACAACGAAATAATTGAAGTTGGAGGCAAAAAAGACTAGAAATTATTTTTAGTCAAGAAAGAATAAAATGTCCACAAAATTATAAAATTTTCATGGCAGAAATAAGAATGTTTTGCAAAACAGTAAAATAGCGCGGCCTAAAACATGCATTTTGAACAAAAAAGAAATATTAATTTTCATCAAAATTAGTTCATTTTCAACCGAAATAGTTGAAATTTCTTAATAAGAATACGAATTTTTAACTAAATATTTTATTTTTATACTAAAAAAGATTTTTCAGTCACGCGAGAAAAAAAATTCCATTAAATTGTATCATTTTCAAACCAAAAAGATAAATATAAAAAAGATAGTTTTTAAACAAATAGTTAAATTTTCTAAGAAAATAGTGGAAATTTCAACCAAAAATTGTTGAATTTTCGACAAAATAATTAGGTTTTCAACTATTTTGTTGAAAATTAGTTTTATTTTGTGCTTATAATTAATTTAAAAAAATGAAAATTTGAGTTTTCTATTTTGGCTGAAAATTAAACTTTTTTAGTTGAAACATTTTTTTCTAGGAAACTATTCTTCTTCGGTAAATATTTCCTATTTTTTGTTGAAAATGCAACGATTTGTTTGAAAATTCAAATATTTTGTTAGAAATGCAATTATTTATTTGACAATTTAAGTATTTTGTTAAAAATTCAAGTATTTTGTTAAAAAATATTTTTGGTTAACAACTCATCTTTTTTGTTAAAGTTTAATATGTTTAGGATGAATTCAACTGTTTAGCATTTTAAAATTAAAATATTTTTTTATTGAAATATGTACTATTACATTTTTCGTTGAAAAATCTTCTCTTTTTTGTTCAAAAATTGAACTACTTGATTCAGAAAGCATTTTTTTTTTTTGAAAATTTATTTTTTGTTTGAAAATTCGTTGTTTTATATCAAAAATTAATTTTTTGTTAATTGGAAATTTGACTATTCCAGTTGAAGATCCATAATAATTTTAGTTCAAAATCTGTCTCTTTATTTCAAAATTGAGTTATTTTGTTAAAAATTAGTTGTCTTTGTGTTTATAATTAATTTTTTTAAATACGAAAATATAACTTTTTCCATTTGTTTATTTTAATTCGTCTTTTTTTTAAATAGAAAACTGATCTGTTTGGTTTGAAATTTCCTCTTTTTGGTTAAAATGCACCATACACGGTTAATTCAAATTGCGCAGGCCCAAGGAGCGGGAAGCCCTCATTGGTTTGAATTGAGTACGTATTTATTGATTTCAAATCAACCCGCGCTTTTCGGTACATGCGCAGTTGAGAAAGTTTCGTACTGTGCGCTCATCGGTACAAGGCTACGGCAGCGAATGAACGTCGCTTGGCAAAAATAAGCTGCAGGTCGCGGTAGAGGTGGCGGGCCCCTCCAGCCTTCAAATTATTGAGCGTGCACGTTTCAAGGCCGTTCAAAAAGGCGAACTTTGTTAGAAATTCAAATGGCTTGTAAAAAAATTGTTCTTCTGGGTAGCAAATTGACCTTTTATGGTAGAAGTCGTCTTTTTCGGTTCGATCAATAAATTTTCAATTTAAATCTGAAATTGTGTTATTCCATTCACAAAAGATTCTATATTCAAAATGTTAGAAGATTAAAATTCTGGTCTTTGAATACTAACGGTCAGGGAAAAATCAGAGAAAAGTTAAAGAAAAATAATTTTAAAGAATATATAATCATTATTTATTCACTTTGCTACAAAATATCACATTTCTCTCCAGATATGTACATCTGATCCTAGAAGCAATAACAATATAAACGCATGTTGAAGTCGTCGACACAGGCACTCTGCTTCCCATAGGCATTCAGTCTGCTCACAGACCCCATCATTTTCATCTTCCCATCATCAATTCTGTATCTCACCGACCCTTCGAAAATTGCACCACCCGGTTCAGTTTCCAAAGTTGTAGTGAAATCAATCCAAGGTGCTTTTCCTTCTTCCCCGTCTTCCTTGTCACTCCACATCTTCGCATCTACAAGTTTCTTGAGCTTCAGAACAGCACACTGCGGATATTTCTTGAGCATTCGATTCAGTTCATCTATTAGAAATTTGACGCTCTTCTGCAAATTAGGATCAGTCAGAGAAACATTGTTGCTTCCATGACACATACACCAGTGCTCAGGTATATCAGCCACGGAGCATGTTCGATGATCCGGAATCGGAAGGAACCAGCTGATTCCCCTGGTAATTTTCTGGGCCAGATCTTCAATCCTCTTCCTCACGAACTCTTCCTTCAGCCGTTGAGGATCCAACAAGTCTTGCAAGGTCTCGTGAAGATCAAAAGGTGTTGTCAGGCTTCTTGAGTTTCTTCTTAAATTTCCCCAGGCCACTGGAAATCTCTCCTTCCACCAGTCTGGCAACACCAGAAAGACGAACGGAAGACTGTCTTCAAGTCGACCTTGATAAGTCTGACGAAATGATCCCCATCTCATGCCATGATCACTCATCATGATCAAAGCGGAATTCTCGAGGAGCTTTTCCAGTTTAAGACTCTTGACAAAATCACTGTAAGAATCATCCCCTAGTTGAGGAAACTCGAGGAAGTCATGACTCAAACTGGTTTGCCAGAAAAAAGCAAAGTAGGGGTCGTTTTTGAACTCTAGAGCTACCTTATGAGTATACTGAAGAAGGGTGTCAAAGTTTTTTCTCGTTCCCAGGCAGAGTTTTGCGTTTAGCTTGTGGCTGTTCCCGATGTCGTTTTCTGCTGCGACACAGAAAGGTCGGAGGTAGTAGTCTGTTGGTTGAACTCTGAAGCCTGGCTTCAGATAGTTGAAGGTTGTAATTTCACAAGCGTCTTCTCCGAAGATTGTCCGGAAGCCAGAGGAACTGAAATTCTTCCAGATAAAGGGACAGTCGTCGAATGGCTTTTTGTGGTCGGTCCAGCAGGTGTTTTGGAATTCTTTTTTGGAGAGTCCGGACAGCACAGGTACTAGGTTTGGATAGGTGTTGTCTGCTACTTTGTTGTAGCCAACCATTTCCACAGCTCCGAGATCTTGGAGAGATTTTAGTGTCTTTGGCATTGTCCTGTGGAAGTTGAGCCTTGAAATGGCATCTAATCCTACAATTAGGATGCTGAGGTAAGGTGTTTCTAGGTCCGGTTTTGTCGCCTTGAGACATCTTGCTTCGACCTTTGCTTTGCGAGGCAAAAATGCGTGATAGTCGCGGTAGATGACTTCGTTGTTTTTTGAGCATATGACTTTGATGAATTCTTCAGTGATAGTCACTGAATCTTGGAAGCGGTGACAGTCTTTATCGTATCTGAAACGGATAGTTTAGATATTTTTTATTAGGATTTTTGTGATACTTTTTTGATATTGAATTTTTTTAGTGTAAGAATTGGGATAGAGTTTTGAAAGAAGATTAATGTTATTTAGATGTAAAAACCTAGAGAACCTAGAGATATTCGAATTATATCCTTTTCAGGCATCGGGCTCACTTCTAAAATTAAAAATAGTTGGAGAGTGTCGATCAGGTTGGGACACTGTATAAGTTGGGACGATGCGTTTTTCTCCAATTCTTTGCACTGTTACCAAGCGTTGTCCCAACCTATACAGTGTCCCAACCTGTATGCCACACCCCTATAGTGTTACTAATTTGAAAAAATAGTGTAACAATAGTGTCATAAAAATTTTCCAGTACAGTGAAACACTTCAATAGCCCTCCCTTCTATAGCCATTCCGAGAATTGAAGCCGCGCCGTCGGTAGGTATAACAGGAACTGTGCGGGGGCCGCGGGGTCTGTGGTTGTCACTTCAGGCGAGCAGTCAAGCGTGAACGAACAAAAGCGGAGTGGGCTACAATGAGTTAATTCACACTCAAGGTCAGCCCCAAAATCGGCGGTATAAAATAGTTTCACTGTATTAAAATCATGTGCAGTCTGAACTTGAATGTGCATAGTTCGAAATTCAAAAATAGTGTGCGATGGAAAATTAACTTTATTTTTTTTCCAAAAAATATCTAGTTTTCTGTCCTAATCTTTTAAAACAAACTTTAGGTTTTATGTAAAAAGTTATTGTTTAGTTTTAAAATTATGGAAATTCCTATTTACTTATGGCAGTCTTCAGAGTCTTCCCTTTTCTGTATAGATTGAGACAGCGTGTTTTTCCAACTTATATAGTGTCCTAACCTATGGTGTCCTGACCTATTCAGTGTCCCAACCTATTCAGGATCCCAGTCTACACAGTGTCCCAACCTATATAGTGTCTCAATCTATACAGTGCCCTATCCTACATGATGCCCCAACCTATACAGTATCCCAAATCTATACAGTGTCCCAACCTTTATAGTGTCCCAATATATACAGTCTCACGTCCTACATGATGTCCCAACCTATATGGTGTCCCAACATATTCAGTGCCTCAGCCTATATGATGTCCCAACCTACAAATGCGTCGACCTATATGGTGTCCCAACCTATACAGTATCCCAAACCTAGACTGTGTCCCAACCTGTACAGTGTCCCAACATATAGTGTCCCAATATATACAGTCTCCCATCCCACATGATGTCCTAACCTATGATGTCCCAACCTATATGGTATCCCAACATATTCAGTGTCCCAACCTATTCAGTATGCCAACCTACATAGTGTACCAACCTACATAGTGTACCAACCTATATAGTGTTCCAACCTATGCAGTGTCCTATCCGACATGGGGTCCCAACCTTTATTATGTCCCAACCTATATAATGCGCCGACCTATATGGTGTCCCAACCTATACAGTTTTCCAAACCTAGACTGTATCCCAACCTGCACAGTGTCCCAACCTATATAGTGTCCCAATATATAGTCTTCCATCCTACATGATGTCCCAACCTACACAGTATCCCAATCTATAGTGTTCAAATCTATACAGTGTCCCATCCTCCATGTTGTCCCAACCTATATGATATCCCAACCTGTACAGTATCCCAACTTATTCAGTATCCCAAAATACACAGTGTCCCGTTCTACATGGTGTCCCAACCTATATTATGTCCTAACCTATTCAGTGTCCCAACCTTCACAGTCTCAATATATGTAGTGTCCCAATATATACAGTGTCCCGTCCTACATAATGTCCCAACCTATACAGTATCCCAAACCTATACTGTGTCCCAACCTACACAGTGTCCCAACCTATAGTATCCAAATCTATACAGTGCCCCATCCTCCAATGTTGTCCCAACCTGTACAGTATCCCAACTTATTCAGTATCCCAAAATACACAGTGTCTCGTTCTACATGGTGTTTCAGCCTATATTATGTCCTAACCTATTCAGTGTCCCAACCTTCACAGTCTCAACATATATAGTGTCCCAATATATACAGTGTCCCGTCCTACATGATGTTCTAACCTATACAGTATCCCAAACCTATACTGTGTCCCAACCTACACAGTGTCCCAACCTATAGTATCCAAATCTATACAGTGCCCCATCCTCCATGTTCTCCCAACCTGTACAGTATCCCAACTCATTCAGTATCCCAAAATCGACAGTGTCCCAACGTATACAGTGTCTCGTTCTACATGGGGTTTCAGCCTATATTATGTCCTAACCTATTCAGTGTCCCAACCTCCACAGGGTCCCAACCTATATAGTGTCCCAACCTATATATTGTCCCAATATATACAGTGTCCCGTCCTACATGATGTCCCAACCTATACAGTATCCCAAACCTATACTGTGTCCCAACCTACACAGTGTCCCAACCTATAGTGTCCAAATCTATACAGTGCCCCATTCTCCATTTTGTCCCAACCTGTACGGTATCCCAACTCATTCAGTAACCCAAAATACACAGTGTTTCAACCTATGCAGTGTCCCGTTCTACATGGTGTCCCAACTTATATTATGTCCTAACCTATTCAGTGTCCCAACCTTCACAGTGTCCCAACCTATATAGTGTCCCAATATATACAGTGTCCCGTCCTACATGATGTCCCAACCTATACAGTATCCCAAACCTATACTGTGTCCCAACCTACACAGTGTCCCAACCTATAGAGTCCAAATCTATACAGTTCCCCATCCTCCATGTTGTCCGAACCTGTACAGTATCCCAACTCATTCAATATCCCAAAAGACACAGTGTCCCACAGTTGGGACAGTGTCCCAACCTTCACAGGGTCCCAACCTATATAGTGTCCCAATATATACAGTGTCCCGTCCTACATGATGTCCCAACCTATATATTGTCCCAATCTGTATAATTTCCCAATCTATATAATGTCTTAATCTATAGTGTCCTGTCCCACATGATGTTAGTTAAAAATATATTTTGGAATTTAAGAACTTTTGAAGAAATTACAAATATTTTAAATCCTTGAGAATATGAAATCCTTAAAAGTATTCCAAAAATTTAAAACATTATTTTTAATTTCTTCCGAACTTCTCCAAACAATTTCTAATCCTGAAAAATGAAAAAACTTTGAAAATTCCTGGATGCTTTTTTTGAAATATTTGAAATCTGAAAATCTTTGCGAATTTCGTCAAAAAGCCTAGAATAAATTATACTTATATATAACCTTAAACATCACTCAAATTATAATTCTGTTGAAGATCTTTTTCAT
>NC_046665.1:98356885-98378399 GCF_010883055.1 Belonocnema kinseyi | reverse complement strand
TACAATTGGATAAAAAATTGTTATAAAGGATTTAATTTTTGTTTTGAGAATTAATTTTTTTATCTAAAAATATACCTTTTCCATTTTTGGTTAAAAATTGATATGTTAAATTGAAAAATGATCTTTTTCAGTGGAAATTTTCAATGTAAATTTATATTTTTCAGTTAAAAATAAAATGGTGTTGTAGAAAATTTGTATATCTTTCGGAAAAAATGTTCTCTTTTTTGGATAAAAATATAACTTGTTGAAAAATAATTTTTCTGTTTCAGGATTCACATATTTTGTTGACATATTTTGTTTGTTTTAAAATTACAGTTTTTGTTCAAAATGAATTTCTCGTTAAAAATTAATATTTTCTTGTCAAAAAATTGAATTCTTTTGTAGAAAATTCGTTTCTTTTAAACAAATTTAATCTGCTTGGGTAAAAAATACAGGTGGTTAAAAAAGAATGATTTTTATTCGTTAAGGATTCAAATATTTTATTGAAATTTTTTCTTTATTAGGAATTAATTTTTTTAAATAAAAATGTTTTTGATTAAAAATGGATATTTTTAATTGAAAACATCTTTTAAAGTAGAAAATTCGACTATATTGTTGAAAATTCATATTTTGTGGGTGAATTTAACTATTTTTAATTTCAAAATTGAAATATTGTTTGTATTGAAATCTCAACTATTACAATTTTTGTTGAAAATTCTTTAGAAAGTGTACCTATTTGGTTGAAGATTCATCTTTTTTTATTAAATATTAATCAGTTTTAATTGGGGACGCAAATATTTTGTTCGAAATTCGTATTTTTTGGATGAATTCAACTGTTTTTTATTTTAAAACTTATATCTTTTTAAATTGAAATATCAACTATTACATTTTACATTGAAAATTTGTCTTTTTTGGTAGAAAATTAATCTACTTGTTGAAACTGGAGCTATTTGGTTATAAATCAACTTTTTTTTGGGAATTCATATTTTCAGGTTAAAAATTGAAACTGTTTTGTAGAAAATTCGTCTTTTTTGGAAAACAATTATCTTTTGTGTTTGAAGATTAAAACGTTTCATTATAAATTGTTCTTTTTATTATTGAGAATTATTTTTTTATCAACTGAAAATATAAATATTCCATTTTTCTTTGAAAATCGATATTTTTAATTAAAAATCGATCATTTCCAGAGGAAAATTGAACTATATAGTTGAAAATTAATCCTTTTTGTTTATTGATTCAAAAAATTGTTAAAAATTCGTTTTTGTTGGTTGAACTCAACTGTTTTACGATTAAAATTTTGCAGTCTTTTTTTGGTTGAAATATGATTCATGGATCAAATTTTTCTTTGAGATTCATCTTAGTTTAGATGCAAATTTTACTAATGGGTTCAAAACGAATTTCTGTTGTTAAAATTTTGATTTCAGATATCTGAAATCTTCAAAAATCTTCTTGAACTTTTCCCGGAAATAAACCTAAAAAAAATTTTTTATTGAAAATTTTAATTTTTCATTAGTAACAATTTTTTTCCTCAAATCAAAAAGATACACTAGTTAAATACTACACAAGAGGTCCCATATACGAAACAGGGCCGCCTGAACCTAGTCCAATTGGAATGCACAATATTGCGCAATATACTCCACTGAGTACTCGCGCACTGCGCCTTTTCCGAGGTGACAGTTGGACATTCGGATGTGATTCTATCAGTATAGTTAGGTGAAATTTCAATTAAATCTACGATATTCGAATTCGAATCTAAAATATTTTTTTTAACTTACACAACAGCATTATCTTTATTTTTGGACCTCGAAAATGGTATCCAGCAGCAGTCGACCACTTCAGTCTTATTGTAGAAATGAGCCTTGGATTCTGGATTAACGAAAATCGCCGTATTATTTGATTCAATTAGTGGCAAGTAGTTTCCAAATTCGCAATTAATGGGACTTGCTTTTTCTATATATTTTTGAATCGCGGGGTCAAATGGATCTAAATTAGGAATTCTACATCCCTTATTTTTTACTAAAAATCCAGAGTTTTTAAATGTTAAAAAATGAGGCCTTATTTCAACGTAGTTTCCTGCAACAAACAAAAATTGTAAATAATTGTTTATAAACTATGTCTGTTGAATATTTGACCCGGGGCTTAAATTATAGGAAAATAGCCTTTTTGGGCCTAATTCTGTAATGCAATATTTTATATATGATGGGTGGCAATGTAGACCTAGATAACCAACAAAATTGGAATTTTTCAGGAGAACGAAAAAACATTCTGTAAAATCGAAATAAAAATTTAAAGATTAAACAAAAGTTCACTCCCAGACTGAAGTGTTTTTGATTTTAGCCAGAAGCATTTGATTAAAAAAGTTATCCCTTTTTGAGAAAATAAATGTGTCAGCTAAAAATTCTTAAAGTTACACTGACCAGAAATAAAAATAGGATAGGCTGCGGATTGCGACGAAAAATATAACCTTCAGTTTACGTGAAAAACAAAAACCCACTCCCAACATACTGAGTTTCTTAATGAGAAAAAAAATTTTTATATAAAAAATTGAACCAATTCCGAGTATAATAATCCAGAATTTTGCGGTTACGTTTTCACGAGTTTTCAAAAATTAGTTTTTGGTAGCGAATGAAAATCGAATTTTTAATTTTTCACAAAAATAAAAATAGGTTCCTGAAATATGGGGAAAATAAGTGAGAATAAAAAATGTCTGGACCATTTTTTGGTAGTTTTTATTTGATTTATCATTGTTTGTTTACTTTGAAAGTAATAAAACAATAAATAAATAATAAATTTGAATTTTTACACTTTAATTTGAAATTATTTTATTTCGTTTCAAAAATATTATATAATGTAAATTTTACGAGATTAAGAGTTTGGTATTTGAATATTAGTGGTCTGGAAAAATAAAAAATTGGTCAGCGTAAAGTTAAATAATTTTGAAAATTAAGTTTGGGCCCCTGACATAATATCCTTGTAATTAATTTAATTGCCTTGTATTTTTATTTCTTTTTTCAGTTACTTCTTCCTAATGATTATACATTTAGTTTAGAACTTTCTTATTTGGTTGAGATTAAAAACTTTTATTAAAAAGTCATCCTTTTTGTTTGAAATATCTACTATTACATTATTCGTTGAGAATTCATCTTATTTTGATAGAAAATTCAATTATTTGAGGTAAGGTTAAGCCAATTTCTTGAAAAAGAATTTTGTTGAAGATTCATCATTTTAATTGAGAAATCATCTTTTTGGTTGAAAATTAGTTTTTTGTTGAAGTTTAATTTTTTTAATTGAGAAATTAAATATTTCAATTAAGAGTTTAATTACTTTTTGAAATCCTTTTTATTGATTGAAGATTTAACTATTTTATTGAAAATGAACTTTTTGATTTGAAAATTCAACTGTTTTGTAAAAAATCGTGTTTTTTTTCTTGAAAATTAAAAAATTTAGTTGATGTTTTTTTGCCTATTAAATGAAAATTTTTTGGGACGAAATTCACTTCTTTTTTTGTAAATTCGTCTCTTGTAGCAGAAATCGGATATTTTTCAATTAAAAATGCAACTATTCAATTTTTTGCTAATTTTTTGATACAAGGTGGGTTGTGGGGATGGTGTTAGTCCCAGCCTTGATCTAAGGTGCAGTGTTGATCGGTGGAGATGCCGAAAGCTGACGGGGCGCTGACCGGACGCGGTCGGGGCAGACTAGTTTGTGGGCCGGTGGAAACCGAAGTCCGAGCGACGTGAAGCGGTGTTGATCGGTGAAGATGCCGAAAGCTGACAGGGCGCTGTCGGGGCAGACTGGTTTGTGGGCCGGTGGAAACCGAAGCCCGAGCGACGTGAAGCGGAGTTGGCTGGTGAGGGCGCCGACAAGGCGCTGGCGAAGCAAACTAATTTGGGCCGGTGGAAACCGATGCCCGCTAATCTCTTCTGCCGCTCGTCCAGATGTGTGGTGTCTCGGACAGACCCGAGACGAGCCCGAAGGCGATGTTCGGGAGAGGAAGAAAGGCTAGGCTCAAGAGCGAGTCACGTTAGTGGTGGCGAGGACGCTTCTTCACAACCTCAACTTCCTCGACCAGGACGATGTCATCGTCGCTGTCTTCGGGCACACGACGCTTCGAGGGTCCTGAGGGGGTGGAGGAAGCAGGAGAAGGGGAGGAAGGAGGAGTAGGAAGTCGGACGTGAAGATGAGGTGGGATGATGACCACCGAGCCTTGGGAGGTTGGGAAGAAGAGTAGGAGGGACGGCGGTCTTCTAGGCGACAATTCGCTTCGAAGGACTCACGGAGGGCTGCAAGGCGACGGCAAATGTGCGTCTGTTTTCAGGGACGGCAGCGGCGTTTTTGATTAGGACCAGGCATAAATGAAGGATGAGGAGTCTTCAGAAAGAGAGAGATTCGCAGGGAGCATCGGGGCTGTTTGCAAGCTGACCGATCCCGTTGAGAAGAGAGAAGAGTTCGAGGGTTGCGGGGCTGTTTTTCAAGCTGACCGACCTCTTGAAAAGAAAAGTTCGAGGGTTGCGGGGCTGTTTTCAAGCTGACCCACCTCTAGTGGAGAAACAGATTCGAGGGTAGCGGGGCTATTTGCAAGCTGACCGACCTCTAGTATAGATGCGAGGGTAGCGCGGCTGTATTTCAAGCGGACCGACCTCTAAGAGAGAGAGAGAGAGAGAGACTCTAGGATAGATAGGACGTAGGTTTGGCATGTAGGAGAAGGAAAGAGAGAGCAAGAGCTCGACGGGGCTATTAAAGCAGACTGCCACTAAGGAGGACGGTGGAGATAGATTAAAAATAAACTGAAATTGATTTAAATATTAATACTCTATTGGTCAGAAAGTGAAACAAGATCGAAATGTTCTCTTAGGATGGTGAGTCCGGAGAGATTGTCGGAGCGAGAGTGCATCGTTCGGGTCGATGCACCCGTCTTTTAAACAGTGGTCCCGAGAGGCTGCCGGCCGTTGGTTGGCGCGGGGCACTCGGCGAATCGCCAGAGAGGTGGAGGGGCGTTTCGGACGCCTCGGCACCCCTTTCTCTTTGGTCTGTTCGCGCGCAGGCGGCAACTTTTCAAACGCACGGTAGCGTTCCAAAATTTCCGCCGTTTGTAAGCCTCGGTAAAATCGTAACTCCGCAATGAGTATGATTTTTTTTCTAGCGAAATTTTGAATCGCAGTAAAGCGGCATAAAGTCGGGGTTAAGAATACACAAAAACGAAGCAAGCTTGAAATAAAAATAAAAATTTGCAGTAACGACGTGAAGGTAAAAGAACCTTGAATTAAAACGAAAGAAAATGACATGAAAATAAAATACGAAAAAGAAACTTAAATTAAAATCAAGGAAAATGGCACAAAAATAAAATACGAAAAGAAACTTAAATTAAAAATCAAAGAAAATGATATGAAAATCAAAGAAAATGACATAAAAATAAAATACGACAAAAGAAACTTAAGTTAAAATCAAAGAAAGATGATATAAAAACGAAATACGACAAAAGTCGATAGAAACTTAAATTAGGAATGAAAGAAAATGGCATAAATTCAAAATAAAATAAAACGATGACAACTCAAAAAAAAAACATAATAAAAATTAAGAGTACAAGAAAACGAAATAGATATGATAAAATGTACAAGAAAATTTATACTATATCGCGCGCGATACTTATTCTAACGGAGATTAATCTCTTTTGCTCGGCCTTTCCCCGGAATTTAAATTAAAATAATACTAAAGAGGAAAAAGAAAAAATCGTATTTTTGTTTTAATTTTGATTTCGAGAGGATTGCGTATTATCAACGTAAGGTTGGCAGCCGCTGTCAGCTTTCCTCGCGAGGATAGAGGAGTGAGAGAGAGAGAAGGCACTTAGTTTGATGAGTCACGGTCACGCTGGCCAGGCTAGCCATTGGACGGGGAATCCTTCCCGTGCAGCTGCCGACCAGATGGCCTTTATGGCTTCTCTCGCCCTTTCTCCCATTGAGTCTAAGACTCACAAGGTTAGGCAAGGTCGTAAAGAGACCATTAGAAAGCAATTAGGCTGGAAACTTGTCCCACCTTGGGTTTACGTGAGTAATCACGAGCGGGGATTTATTCCAGAAAATTGCTTGCTGATGGCTCTCAACTCTATGGGACCGAAGTGGACTATATAATTTTTTTATTAAAAATTTAGCTCTTTGGGTAACATTTAAACCACTTTGTGAATTTTTCATTTAAAACTTATCTCTTTGGTTGAAACTATAATAATTTAAAAATATATATTCAAAATTTATTTTTTACTTCCTCTATTGCTGAAAAACAAATCTTTTTGATTAAAACTACCTCGTTTTTGGTTAAAACTGCAACTTCACGATTGTACATGAACTTTTTTGTTCAAAAGTCATATTTTTTTAGTTGAAAATACAACTGTTTTACAAAAAAATTCGTTTTTTGGTTGAAAATTCCACTGTTTTTTCGAAAATTCATCTATTTGTACAAAAAATTCCTACTTTTTGAATTGAAGATTCATTTTTATGATTGTTTTTTATGTTGTTGATTGATTTTTATGTTGTTAGAATTAAACTGCCAGCAAAAAATTGAATTATTTCGTTTAAAATCCAACTGTTATCGGTTGAAGTTTAATCTTTTTGGTTAAAAATTGGATCATTTGGTTGAAATTTCTTCTCCTTAGGTCGAAAATTCCACAATACCATAAAGTTTTGTTAAAGTTGAAAAAATTGAGAGGCCCGAAATATTATGGATTGTTGCGTCGTGATTTTTAACCGTAGTTAAATAAAAAATCACCAGAAAACAGTTTTTTAACCAAAAAATCAGACTTTGATGGCGTACGAGAAATTTCGCATATGACCCTTTTTTTGTTCTGCTACACCTGTTTTTTCCACGATGTTTCATTAAAAACATTTTTGCAGGTAAATACAAGTATCGGGAAAAATGTTTTTTTTTGCCCAGGAAAACCTGGAAAAATTCTGGAATTTTTTTCCAATAAACGCTGGGCACTTTGTGTGCTAGACCATTATTCGATGAAAAAACTATAAAAAGAATAATAATAAAAAATACCGTAGTTTTTGAAGAATTTTGATGCAATGAACTCATTTATAAAAAATGTTGATTATCTAGTTCTGTATAATTTGATTATTATTGAAGTAAATTTGGCAAGTATTAAACACTATTTTAATAATTGAAGCATTTTCACAATTTTGTTGATTGAGCAAATAATAAAAAGAGGGAGCGGACTAGAGCCTCTGTGAAGTTAGCTGACAAGCAAAGCTCGGCTCTCACATTCGGAGAATCGTCGGCCTAGAAGATAGGGGAGGGTGCCTGTGAGAGCCGAACTTATCTTGTGAGAGCCCAGTTGAGCTAATGAGAGTCGAGCTGCATTTATGAGAGCCGAGCTGTGTTTATGATGCCGAGCTGCACTTATTAGAAGCGATATGTGCTTCTCAGCCAACCTTACAATGGCTTTAATCCGTTCCCTGAATATAAATAATGAAAATATGTACCGGGATTAGTGTTATTTGCGATTGGTATAACCCTAAATTGTCGTATAGTTACACTATTTATTGCAATTAAATATGTCAGTAAGAATATTATTAGTCCTATCAGCCATTTTCGGAGATGGATGCTGTTTACTATGCATCCAAATTCCTTACACTTGTTCATTTGACATTCATTTTGAAAATTTCTATTATGGGCATGGATGAGTTTCTGAAAATGAAAAAAAATTTTTGTTATAATATTCTGGAAATTGTTTTATAATTAGAAGCATTTTATCAATTAACTTACCGTGTTCAGAAGCCGGGTTTTGGGCATACCACACGATTCGAAAAGGTCGTGGATTTACCAAACTTGGATCTATTTTTGAATGAGCATTTTTATGTGAAATATTTTATTTTGTATTTCGTTTATTGTAGACCGTCATTCGATGTGAATTGTTTTATGTATTGAGGTTTTAACTGATGGTGATAATATCTGAAAATTTATTTATTTTACATTTTTTTCATAGTTACTTTCAATTTGTAAATATACGAATAATCCTATCTAATCATATCCTGTATAAAAAAAGGTTTAAAGACATTCTAGCTTTGAAGATTTTTAAATATGTCGAAAAAGAATTTGGAAGATTTTAACACATTTTTTTGTAGCATTTTTAAAACTATTTTAAAAACTTTGAATTATTTCAAAAGATATTTCAAATTTTTTAGAAGTGTTAAAAAGATCCAAACATGATTTAAAATTTAGAAATATATCAAGACATTTGAAACAAAATACTTGACAAAATGTAGATTTTTCAAGATTTTAAAATAAAATTTGCAATTGTTTATCTAGATTGTAGGGAAATTTTAGATTCATTGTTTATTTTGATAAATTAATTTCAAGAAAAGATTTTAAAACATTTTAAAACATTTGAGATGATTTTCTAAAATTTCAAAAAAGAATGTTAAAGATCTTAAGGCAAACTTTTTCAAGTTTGAAAAATTACAAAAATTTAGAAAAAAGTTCAAATAATTTAAAAAGATTTATAAAAGTTTTTAGAAATTTAGAAAATAATTTGAAATTAAGAAATATATACCGATTATATATTTATAATCATACATATTGTTCTTTATCTTAAAAAATTTATTCGAAGAGAATTTTTAACAAGATTCTCGAACATTACAAAAGATTTCCGAAGTTTTGAAAAGATACAAAAATAATTTCGACTTAAAATGATTTGAACAATTTTTTCAAATTGAACTTCTTTGACAAATTTGAACCAAAAACTTAGAATATTTTAAGAATTTTAAAAACTTTTAAGGGAATACAAAGGTTTTTTTTTAAGATTTCTAGGAAAATTTTTAATAAGTTGTTATTTTACAAAATTTATTTAAAGGCTGTTTAAAAAGATTTAAAAAGATTTTAAACGATTTTCGAAATTGTCAAAAAAAATCTGAAAGATTTTCTAATTTTGCACAATTTTTTTTAAATTTCAGGAAAAATTCGACTCAGTTTTTTCAGGATTTTGAAAAGTTTCAAGATGAATTTTTTTTTAAGATTCCTGGGAATATTGAAAGTTATTCTTCATCTTGAAAAATTAATTTGAAGAGAATATTTAACAAAATTTTTTTTTTGACACAAACATAATTTTAAACTTGAAAAGATCTCAAAAAATTAAAAATAAAATGTAGATAATTTAAGACCTGGAACCATTAACTTGAAAGCCTTTTAAGACTTTTGAAAGGTTTCAAGAAAATACAATTTTTTTTTAAGATTTGTGGGAAAGTTTTCAATACATTTTTATTTTGCAAAATTTATTTCAAGAATCATTTTCCAAAAAGATTTTTAAAAATTCTAGGAGATGTTAACAAAAGAATCTAGAAGATCCGAATAATTTAAAAATATGTTCAAAAGACTTCAAAAAATCTGAAATAAAATGTAAATTTTTAAGATTCCGAAATTAAATTTTGAAGTTTTTTCAAGATTTTGAAGTTTTTTCAAGATTTTGAAAAGTTCCAAAATATAAAAAAATTGTCTTAACATCCCGGGGAATATTAAAATTAATTCTTTATATCGACAAATTATTTTGAAGAGAATATTTAACAACATTTTTAAACTTTACAAAAGATTTCCGAAGCTTTGAAAAGATACAAAAATCATTGTAAACTTAAAAATGATTTCAATAAATTTATAAAAAATATAGTTTTCGAAGATTTCGAAATACAATTTAAAAGTTTTTTCAACATTTTGAAAAGTTCGAAAATAATAAAGAAATTTCTAAAGATACCTTGAAATAGTTATAGTCATACTTTATTTTTTCCATTAATTTTAAGAGAATATTTAAAATGATTTTAAAATATGACGAAAGATCTCCCAAATTATCAAAAACGAATCTGGAAGATTTCAAGGGGCATAATTCGAGAAGACTTATTTAAAATGTTTCTAAATTTTGAACAGATTAAAAATATTCTAAAACTCAAAAAATTATAAACTATTGTTAAATGTTTTCCAAGCATCAAAAAAAGTCCTTAATGTCTTTCAATCCTATTTTTTTCTGAAATTGTATAAAATCCTATAGAAAAAAGACAAGAATATAACATTTTCTGGATACTCTTTCAACATATCTGAAACGATCGACAGTTCTTTTTGAATGTTTTAGAAAAAGCTAGGAAAATTATATTTGCATGACTTTAAATCCAACAAACAAAGAAACTTACAAAACAAATATTTACTAGAAATTTATATTTTTTATTAAACTTTATTTTTCCGTTAAAATTATAATTTGCCTAAAATTTCCTTTCTTTCCCGACTAAAAATATTTTTTGTTTATGAAATTTAACAGTTTTGTTGAAATTTATACTTTTATAATTTTCTTTGAGAATTCATCTTTTCTGGCAAATAATTTTACTACTTGTTTAAAAATTAAGTTACTTTTTTAAAAACTTACTTTTTTTGTTGAAGATTCGTAATGACAGAAAATTAATATTCTTGAACTCAAATATAAACTTTTACATTTTTCGTTGAAAATTAATATTTTTTGTTTGAAAATTTAACGATTTGATTGAAGATTAATTTTTTGGTATGAAATTTGGGTTTTACATACCGGTAAATTTTGAAAAATTTAAAAAAAAATTTATTAATCTTAGGAAAATTATAGTTATATAATATTAAAAACAAATGAAAGTAACAAAATGAAATATTATTTGAAATTGTTATTTCTCATTGAAAATTATTTTTTCAGTGAAATCAAAAAGTTACACGTGCGCATAGCGCGCAATCGATGATGCTGTCTAATAAAATTGATGGAACGAAACTCTCGCACTCATTTTTGAATATTTGCTAAATAACTTATTGGTTTCATGACTTTAAATTGGCATTTAAATTGGAAATTATTCCTTTATAATAAAGGACACAATTCTGGTATAAACTATTGATCAAATGTTTAAAAAATGACAAAAAGCTTCCACTTTACATTATTAATTTATTAATTAAAAATCTCCAGAACAGGAATTTTATTTGATGAAATAATTTAATTTTTAATGTTTCTAAACATTATTAATAAAATACAACATACTTTTTAATATTGGAATATAATTTTATTCTAAAGGATCAATTTTCAACCTTGAACATTTCATAATATGTCAAAAAAATGGAATGTTAGGACAATTTTTTTTTTCTATTTTTGGGCAGGATTTACAATTTTGTTAGAAAAACTTTAAATTATTTCAAATTATTTCATTACGAAATTTTATTTTAAGAGAAATTTTTAAAATATTTCAAGACATTCCAAAATATTTCGAAAATTGTCAAAAAAGAATCAGAGATTTTAAGGCAATTTTTTTAATTTTGCAGGTTTTTTTACTTTTTATAAAAAATTTGTATGATTTAAAAAGATGTTTAGAAGGTTTTAAAAAATGTCAAAAATAATTAAAAATGGGAATAGCTTTCAAAAGACTTAAAACAGAAACTAAATTTTTTAAGTTTTAAAAAGTTTCAAGGTAATAAACAAATTTTCGTATAATCACTAGAAATATTTACAGTCATTATTTATTGAAAAAAGTTAATTGAAAGAAAATATTTAAAAAGATCTTAAAATATTATAAAAACTGTCAAAAACCAAGACGGAAGATTAATAAATTATTTTAACAATTTTTCAAAAGTCGATTTTTGAAGATTTTGAAATAAAATTTTTATGCTCTTATGGATTTCGAAAGGTTTGAAGAAAATTATTTTTTTCCTTAAGATTCCAAGAAAATATTAAAAAATATTTTAAATGATTCCTTGACGTTTCGAAAAAGAAGCTGGAAGATTATAAAACAACAATTTTCAAACTTTTAGAAAAAAATCGAATAAGTTAAGGAGATATTTAGAAGATTTGAAAAGATAGTTTTAAAAAGATTTCGAACCTAAATCTTAAAAGCATTTTTAAAATTTTGGAAGATTTCATGAGAATAGCAAAATGTCCAAATTTCAGGATTTCAAAACCCTTTTCTTTAGACTACTGGAAAAATTTCAAAGAATTTTTAATTTTGCAAAATGTTGCTTAGTAGAATATTTAAAAAGATTTCAAAACATTCCAGAAGATTATCAAAATTAAAAAAAAAACAGCCTGGAAGATTTGAAGGCAATTTTTTAATTTTGCAGAATTTTAAAAAAAAAGTAAGGAAAAAATTCCAATCAATTTAAAGATTTTTAGAAGTTTAAACAATTTCAATTATAGTTCAAAATTGGAAAATATTTTTAAAAACTTAAAACAAAATGTAAATTTTTGCAGATTTTGATAGGTTTCGAGGTAATCAAACAATTTTCCTAAGATTAATGGTACTATGTTTCTAATATCACCTGCTACATTTTTAGCTGAAAATTCTTCTTTCTTTTCTTTTAAATCAACTTTTTTTGCTGAAAAATCATATTTCCGAGTTGAAAATTAAACTGTTATGTAGAAACTGTACCTTTTTCGTTAGAAAGTTAATGCTTTTGGTAGATATTTAATCTTCCTTATTTAAAAATGCAACTCGTTGAAAATTATTAGGTTTTTTTAAAACTTAAATTACTTTCTTAAAAAGTCATTTTTTATTTGATGATTCATCAATACATTTGAAAATTCATCTTTTTTGTTTAAAATTTGAACGACATGGTTAAACTTGGACTACTTTGTCAAAAAGTCGTTTTTTTAAGATACATAATTTTTTTTTTAAATCTATATCTTTGGTTCAAAATTTAACTACAGTCAAACCTCGATTCAGTGATCCTTATAATGGTCTACCTGTGTAACTGAGTCATGACTTCTCGACCGTTCACCCGAAGCGGAAGGCACACGCGAATAAGCACGATGGCGAGCTTGCGTCGACCAGCAGAGGGAATCTGAAGCCGACGGTACTGAGTGGATTATTTCGTGTGATCAAATGAGTTTGTCTTTGACATTGATAACAGCGCCATTTGCCACAAGAATATATATCACAAAGAAGAAGTATTGGATAGACAGAGATAGAGAGAGAGTATGATCGTTTCGAAAAGAAAATACCTGTCATTGGAAAAAAATCGGATCGTCTCTGTCTATCTCACAAAATGGAAAAAGATGCCTGATGGACTTCAGAAATCGGGAATCTCAACGTCCAACTTTAAACTGTTGACGTGAGAATAGTGAAAACTGTGTTTCTCTTGAACAATTAATTTAATATTTACAAAAATAAGTGATTTTCTATTTATTAACTTCTTCGTATGCCTGGTTATGAAACAGTGTAAAATTCGTTATATGCGATAATGCAGAAGTGCTTGCTTTCCCACTTAAAGTGTTGACGTCCGGTATTTTGGTGAAAATAGTGATGTTTTTTGGATACTGCTGTCTTCGAATGGTTTAAGCAAACGAGAAACAAGTGATTCCGTAGCTGGACCGATTATTCAAGAGAAAGCTGCTTTTTTAACGAAATGCTCAATGGCCCGCAAATGTTTTAAGTACGTAAGCATAAAAGACATTTATTTTAACGATTAACAGCAAAATTTCTTCCACGTTTCCGTTAAATATTTAATTTACCCTTGTCTCCGTATTAGAAAAACAATTTTAAAAAATATTTGTTACCAAGCAGTAAAATCCATCTGTAACGGTCCATACGCCCCTGACTGAGATCCTGAATTTTTGTTACAGTCAGTCCCAAAATTCACACTAAATCCAGGTTTGACTTTATTTTGTTTGAATTGGTCTTTTTGTTAGAAAATTAATCCTTTTGGTTGAAATTTCATTTATTTGGTTGGAAATTGACCTATTTGGTTAAAAATTCAACTGCTTTATTGAAAATGGGTCTTTTTCGCTTGAAAATTTAACTATCTTGGTTTTCTTATATTTTGTTTTCCGTTTAAAATTGATATTGTTAATAAAAAATCATCAGAAGTTAAAGTATCAGTTTTCTTTGTTGTAAAAAAAATTGTCCTTGTTTTTATTTTTTTATTGTGAATTTTGTACTATAATCTCTTCGCAATAAGTCAGAATCAATAAAAATTTTAATGACACAATTTTTAATCCCGATTATTCAATTCAATCGCGAGTTGCATGTTTTTTAATTATTAGAGTCGAGGCATATTGAATGGCCTCAACAATATACAAATCTAATTTATCAAACCGGGCGGAACTTGTTATCGCTGAAACCTGTCATCTGCACTGAATCGCTTTTCATGCTTTAAAAATATCTGCCGCGAAAGAAGATATTTTAGTTACTCTTAAAATTTCATTTCAATATATTTTTCAAATGTAATAATAATTTTTAAAAATTTGAATTTAATCATTAAACTTAAATATTTGCTTTTTTTATTGTTTTCACAGGTTGAAATTGTGTTTATAAATTAGAAGTTTCAAAATAACATTAAATCTAATTTTTTAAACGAATTTTTCATCTCGTAAATAAATTCGTTTAAACTTTCAATTATTAAAATTTTTTAAATAAAGCATAAAAAAATCTCAGAATCTATTCATAAACTACATACTGCCTGTTATCAGTGACTACCTACCAAAATTATTATCTTCTTTTCAACAAAAATTATAATTGTGGCAAGTACATACCTGGATTCTCCAAATTTCCGTTTCACCATTTTCAAATATTTCTTTTAGATTTCTTTTTGTAATTTATTTTGAAGAACTTTTTAGGCTTAAAATTAAGTCTTAGATTCGCCCACTTTTGTTCACTTAAAAAAAAAACTGTTTTATGGTTTTTGAGAGGCCGAATCAATTTTACTTGACTGGAGGGTAGTAAAGTAGTTAAAAAAAAATAAACTTCTCTGCAGAAGACTTCTAGGCCTAGATTTGACGAGTATAATTGTATGTCGCGAGTCGTCCGGGAAGCTCGAATGTGGTCGATACAGCAGCGCGCGCGCCTCTCGCTGCACTCCCAATACGTACTCGTACCAGGATTTAATACTATTTTTCCCCCTCTTGCATCTATCCCTACTTTTCACTTTTTCGGAATAGACATTTTTAAATGTATGCTCCACACATATACTAATCAGCTTCCCTCTTCCTTATTATCAATTATTTCATTTTTTTCGTCCCTTTATTTCCTGGGCTCATAATTTGCTACCTGAAATATCGAAATCGATATATCTGCAGATATAGAAACTCCTTGACATTTTTTCTTTTAGGCATTTTTATTGAGGTGAAGGGAGAACCTTTTCATTACATTTTTTTTATAACTGGTGGAGGATAATTTTTTATTTTTTCAGATTTTTATCGAGTTGGAAGGAAGGAGTTTCGATTTATAATTTTTTCTGAATTTGAAGAGGAACATTTTTTTAAAAAGATTTTTATTGATTTAGAAGGTTGGAGATTTTGGTTTTAATATTTTCTGAATTGTAAAAGGAACATTTTTTTGTTATTAAGATTTTCATCAAGTTCGAAGCGAGGACACTGGGGTTTTCCGAACATTTTTTTCCCAAGTTTTTCTAAACGGGAAGAGGCTTCTTTTGTTTTTCACATTTGTATTGAGTTTGAAGGAAGGAAATTAAAAAAGAAAAGTTTTTCTAAACTGGAAGAGGAATATATTTTTTTTATCTTTTAGATTTTAATCAAGTTGGAAGGGAGGAAATTTTAGTTTTAATATTTTCTGAATTGGAAAAGGAACATTTTTTTGTTTTGAAGATTTTTATCGAGTTGGAAGAGAGGAAATTTTTGTTTTAAAGTTTTTATGAACTGGAAGAGGAACATTTTTTTTTTATTTTTAAGATTTTATTCAAATTGGAAAAAGTGAAACTTTTGTTTTCAAGTCTTTGTAAATTGGAAGAGGCTTTTTTAAACGATTTATATCGAATTAGAAAAGAGAAAATTGCAGTTTTAATATCTGAATTGGAAGTGAAGCATTTGCTTATGTTTCAGATTTTTTTCAAGTTGGAAAAAAGGAAATTTTTGTTTTCAAGCTTTTGTAAAGTGGAAGATGCACTTTTTTGATTTTTACGATTTTTATCAAATTAGAAAATGGAAAATAATGGTTATAATATTTTCTGAATTGGAAGAGGAACTTTTTTTATTTTAAAGATTTTTATCAATTCGAAAGGAAAGAAATTTTTTCCAATTTTTTGCCAACTGTAATAGGCATTCTGTTTCAAAACTTTTTTTATTGATTTGGAAGGGAGGACATTTCGGTTGTCAATTTTTTCTAAATTTGAAAAAGGACATTTATTTGGTTTTAAGATTTTTATCGATTTGGAAGAGCGAATATTTCGATTTCAATATTTTCTAAATTAGAAAAGAAAGAAGGAAGAAGGGACAAAAATTTTTTTCAACATTTTTGTAAACTTAAAGAGGCACTTTTGTTTTTTACGATTTTTGTCAAATTGGAAGAGAAAAAATTGCAGTTCTAATTTTTTCTGAATTGGAAAAGGAACTTTTTCTAATTTTTACAATTCTTATAAAGTTGAAAGGAACAAAATTTTTGTTTTCAAATTCTTATAAACTGGAAGAGGAAGAAACGAAATTTTTGGTCAAAAGTTTTTGTAAACTGGATGATGCACTTATTTTGTTTTCAACATTTTTATTTGCTCAGACGGAGAAAACCTTTCTTATTAATTGTTATTTTTTTAATGAAAAAGGCCAATTTTGTTCTTTTTAACATTTTTTTTATATACGAGGAGCAAATTCTATATTTTTTAAATTAAGTTACAAGGGTTGATCTTTTTATTTTCTATTTTAAACTGAATTGGAAGAGGAACTTGTTTTATTTTTCACATTTTTATTAATGTGAGTTAAAATGGAGGATTAGTTTTAAATCAGAACTTTGAAAATAATATTAAAAAAATAATTTCTCAACGAAAAATGTAATATTTGATAATTTCACCAAATAGGTTTAATTTTCAACCAAGACCATTTTTATTATGCAATAAAGAAAAAAATCTAATCCAAAATGTTGAATTTCCAAGCTAAAGAGACAAATTTCATGCAATATTTTTTCCTAACTAAAAAGTCAAAGAGAAGCTGAAAATTTCAAAAAAACCTGAAACTTTCTAGCATTATTCTAACAATAATAACTTTTCGAAACAATCATGTTTAATAAATTGCTTTAATTATTACCTCGCTCTAAGAGAAAAGTTGACAATAAATGGAAAATAAAAAAAAAACAACTATCTAGCGTCAATGTAGAAGAAGATAGTTATAAACAATAGAAATTTGTTTAAAAAACTATTTTTGTCGCCTTAAATTATTTATTACTTTACTAAATAAAAATTCGGTATAAAGTTAAAATTTTTAGAAGAAACTGTAACTATCTAGCATTAATAAAGAAGAAGATAACTATAAACAATAATAATTTGTTTAAATAATTACTTTCACTCAATTGAATGAATTATTGATTTATTCCAAGTGAACAGCGAACAAATAGTTATCAAATTGTTCAAAATAGACAAATAGTGCCTATATACGTATAAGGCGTTATGCTTATTCGAATTGAGGACCTTTTTTTCTCATCGTTTAGGATAATATTGCATATTGTTTCCTCACCCTTTTCATCAAATTCCATATTTTTTGTTTTATTCACATTAATTTTGAGGCCAATGTTCTTCATGTTTGTATTCAATTCGCTAAACTTTCTTTGCAAGTCGTCGATTGACTCTGCCATAACATCATCACCTGCTAACGCTAACCCACGTACCCTCACTGTCCCGGGATCCACAACTTCTTCGCCAACAAGGGCCATTCTTAGACACTTGTCCATGAATATAATAAATAGCCATGAGGTCATAACGCATCCTTGCCAATTGATTATGCGATAACAACCTCATCATCTTTAAACGCGAACCCACGTACCCTCACTGTCCCGAGATTCACAAATTCTTCGTCGAAGAGGGACATTCTCTGATACTTTTTCATGGATATAATATATAACCATGAAAGCATAAAATATCGTTGTCGATTGACTCTGTCACAATGAACTTAATATCTGTGAACGCTGACCCACGTACCCTCACTGTCTCGAGATCCACAACTTCTTCGTCGAAGAGGGCCATTCTTAGACACTTGTCCATGAATATAATAAACAGCCATGAGGTCATAACGCATCCTTGTCAATTGACTCTGCCATAACAACCTTATCATCTGTGTACGCTAACCCACGTACCCGCACTGTTCCGAGATCCACAACTTCTATGTCTATGAGGAGACACTGACTCCGCATTCGTGGATAGTCAAACAGTTCAAAGAAATGAAAACAAAAAAATGTTAAGCTGAAATTTCTGCAAAAACTTCATTCGTATTTCGCGTCATTTACCTTAAAATTTGAATTTTCTATTTTAGATATAGTTTTTTCTTTAAATAACACCAAAATGACACCTTGAATGAAAAAAATGGTTTTGAGAAAAATTATAGAACTCTTCAAAAACTATACTTGCCCCTTAAAACTTTATCCCGCAGTTTGCTATGAAATATGAATTTTTTTCACAGTATTTTCGATACTTATAAAACCAAAATGACAAGTTCTATCAAAAAATGGTTTTCAAGCATTTTTTAGAAATGTTTAAAAGCTATAATTTTTTTAACTCCGCTGAGATTCGAACCAGCTCTGACAGATTGCCAGTTGCATAAAATGCCAGAGCAGTAGCCAGCCCGCATCACATGTCTCAGGCCTGGGTTCGAATCCCAGCTCGTTTTCTATTGCCTTCTTTACCTCTGTATAAAATAATTCTTTTTTTTTCTCTGTTTTCAAATTACACGTTATAAGAAAATCCAACTAGTTTTGGTTGAAAGTTAATTTTTTTGGTTCTAAATTTTTTTAGTTCAATATTAAATTATTTTGTTAAGAATTTAAGAGTTTTTTTATGAGTCATTCTTCTTGGTTAAAAATTCAACGGTGTTGTTGAAAATTCGTATTTTGGCTTGCAAATTCAACTATTTAATGCAAATTCTGTCCTTCTTCACTCAAAATTTGGTTGTTCTTGAAAATTTAACTATTTTCTTGAAATTTCATATTTTTGGTCTGAAAATTGATTGTTTTGAAAATGTATTTTTTTTCTTTAAATTCATAATTCTTGGGTTAAAAATTGAACTGTTTTTCACATAATTCGTTTTTTTTTGTCTTGAAAATTGAAACATTTGTTTGAAAATTCATGTATTCTGTTGAAAAACAACTTTTTGGTTGAGGATTCAACTATTCCAATGATAAAGATCTATTGTTATTATTGTTGTTGTTTTGTTGAAAGTTCATCTTTTTTTCTTAAATTCAACGGGTTTAAAAATCCTTTTTTTTTGTTAAAAATTATTTTTAAAGTGAACATTAACTTTCGTGTTGAAAATCATCTTTTCGGATTTAAAAGTCAACTGCTTTCTAAAAAATTAGAAAATTGTTGAAAATTTGATATTTTTGGAAGAAAATAAATCTTGTTTGTTAAAAATTCATCTATTTGGTGTGGGATTCAATTATTTTGTTCAAATGTGAATTCTTGTTGAATTTATCTCCATGACATTTTTTTTGTGAAAAGTAATTTTTTTAACTAAAAATTTAATTATTTCATTTTTTCTATACAAGAGATCTAAAAATCATTCTATAAAATCGAAATGATCATTTGAAGATAAGAGGGAAATCTACTTGCGAGATATTGTGCTACTGATTTACGTAAACGCAAAATAATTTGATTAGAAAAAGTTATTTACTTTCGGAGAAATATGTGATGCGTCAGTCGACAATCTGAAAATGACACACTGACCAGAAGTTGGAACATACTCGGCTGCGGATTGGGATAAAAAATATAATTTCCAATTTAAATCTAAAAATAAATACGCAATTCTAGATGCTCAATTTCTGAATGTGTATAAAAAATGTTACAGATTTTTCCCCATTTTTTAAAGAATTCTTGTTTTTCTGGTTTTGAATCAACTTAACCCTTTTCCCCCTTTTTCATGTTATCATTTCTGCTAGTATATCTTTTGGTTCAGAAATAATTTCATTTGGTTGAAATTGTTATTATTTTTCAGAAAAAACTATAGTTGTTAAAATAAAAAATACAAAATAAACAAAATGCATTTTGTTGAAAAGTTTTACTTTTTGGTCAAAAATTTAGCTAATTGTTTAAAGTTTAAGTAATTTGCTAAAAATAAATTTGTTTGGTTAAAAATTCATATCTCCAGTCAAAAATGTAAAATTTTTAGAAATGTAATCATCTTGGCTGAAAAATCATCTTTTGTGTTGAATCAGGTTGAATGTTGAACGTTTTTGTTGAAAATTTATTTTTCATTAAGATTTGCCATTCAAGTTGAAAATTCAAATTTTTTCAGGAAAATTCAACTATTTGGTTACATTTTTTAAAATTAAGAAATAATTTTTGAAACTAAAAAAGTAAGTATACTATATTTCGTTGAAAATTGAAATATTTAAATTAAATTTGATCTTTACAAGTTAAATATTCATGTATCCTATAGTTGAAAGCAGGTCACAGCTTCCCATAGAGTGATAGAAAAGTGAAACAGGCACGCACGTTCGAGGTAGCTCGTTTATGGCTTTTGGCATCTATTTCATCTTCAAGCATTGTAATTACTTAAACAATTTTCATAAATATCTCTCCTTTAAAGAATACGTTTCATTTATTATGTTGCGTTGTAAATATACAAAAACTATTAATTATTCAAACAATTTTAATTTAAAAATAAAGGGTTTGACTTTTTTTTATGAGTGAATTTGTTCACGGAGTCAACTCATTCTTTTCTATGTTACTTTACAAAAGAACTATAAACTATTTTAACCATTTTAATTAAAAAATTAAGAGTTTACCCTTTTTTCTACAAGTAAATTTGTTTACGGAGTCAACTAAGAATGTCTATCCGATGACTCTTTTCTAGGTTGCTTTGTAAATTTACAAGAACTAATGATTAATTAAACAATTTTAATTTTAAAATTAAGAGTTTACCCTTTTTTACAAGTAAATTTAGTTACGGAGTCAACTAAGAATGTCTATCGGATGATTTTTTTTCTATATTGCTTTGCAAATTTACCAGAAGTATTAATTATTTAAAAAATTTAAAGTTTTGGCTTTTTTCTACAAGTAAATTTGTTTGCGAAGTCAAATAAGAATTTCTATCGGATGACTCTTTTCTATATTGCTTTTAAAATTTACAAGAACTGTTAATTCTTTCAACAATTTTAATTAAAAAGTTAAAACTTTGGCATTTATCCTACGATTCAATTTGTTTACGGCTTCAAACAAGAATGTCTATCCGATGACTCTTTTCTAGGTTGCTTTGTAAATTTACAAAAACTAATGATTATTTAAAAAATTTTAATTAAAAAATTAAGAGTTTACCCTTTTTCTACAAGTAAATTTGTTTACGGAGTCAAATAACAATGTCTAATCCATGACTCTTTTCTACATTGCTTTTCAAATTCACAGGAACAGTTAATTATTTAACAATTTTAATTGAAAAATTAAGAGTTTTACCTTTATCCTACGAATCAATTTGTTTTCGGAGTCAACTAAGAATGTCTATCCGATAACTCTTTACTAGATTGCTTTGTAAATTTAAAAGAACTAATGATTATTTAAACAATTTTAATTAAAAAATTAAGAGTTTGCCCTTTTTTCTACAAGTAAATTTGTTTACGGAGTCAACTAAGAATGTCTATCT
>NC_046665.1:98341372-98356785 GCF_010883055.1 Belonocnema kinseyi | reverse complement strand
GTTTTCGGAGTCAACTAAGATTGTCTATCCGATGACTTTTTTCTAGGTTGCTTTGTAAATTTACGAGAACTAATGATTATTTAAAAAATTTTAATTAAAAAATTAAGAGTTTGCCCTTTTTTCTACAAGTAAATTTGTTTACAGAGTCAACTAAGAATGTCTATCTGATGAATATTTTCTATATTGCTTTGCAAATTGACAAGAACTATTAATTATTTAAACAATTTTAATTAAAAAACTAAGAGTTTACCCTTTTTTCTACAAGTAAATTTGTTTGCGAAGTCAAAAAAGAATTTCTATCGGATGACTCTTTTCTATATTGCTTTTCAAATTTACAAGAACTGTTAATTATTTCAACAATTTTAATTAAAAAGTTAAAACTTTGGCATTTATCCTACGATTCAATTTGTTTACGGCTTCAAATAAGAATGTCTATCCGATGACTCTTTTCTAGGTTGCTTTGTAAATTTACAAAAACTATTAATTATTGAAAGAATTTAAATTGAAAAAAATAAGAGTTTGGTTTTCTTTCTACGAGTAGGATTCATTTTTTACCATAATTAACTAAGAATATCTTTCCGATGATTTCTTTCTTTGATGCTTTGAAAATCTACAATTATTAATTATTTAAAAAATGTTGACCAACATCTTTTTTCGTCGAAAATGTATCATTTAACTATTTGGTTTAAAATTAAACTATTTTTATGAAAATTTAACTATTAAGAATAAAACTACCTTTTTTTTGAGAAATCAAAATTTTAATTAAAAAATTTAACTGTTTTGAAGATCATCCATCCTTTTGTTTTTAAAATTCAACAATTGTGTTAAAAATTTCTTGCTGGAAAAATCATCTTTTGAATTGTGTTTGAAAATTTAACTTCTTTTAATTTGAAACTCGTCTTTTTTATAGAAAAACTAATATCTTTTGTTGAAAATTCATCTTTTCGCTCCAGGATTCAACTATTAATTTTAAAAATTCTTCTTTTTTAGTTGAATTCTATTAGTTGAAAATTTGTCTTTTGATTGTTAATCATTTAGATTTTTAGATAGAAAATGAATGCTTTTCGATGAAAATTCAGCTTTCGCTTCTGGATTCAACTATTTATGTTAAAAATTATTCTTTTTTAGTTGAATTCAAATAGTTGAAAATTTAACTAGTTTTTTTTGAAAATTCTTCTTTATTCATAGAAAATAAATCTTATTTGTTGAAAATTTATCTTTTTGGTTAAGTATTCAAATTTTGTTGTTGAAAATTTGTCTTTTTTGTTGAATTTAACTATGCAATTGAAAAACCTTTTTTTTATAAAAATTAAATTTTCAAACTAAATATTTGATGGTTCCATTTTCGGTTTGAAAATATATTTTTTTAGTTGAAAATTCAACTACTATTTGGTCTAAGACTGATCTTTTAATTAAGAATTAATAAATTTGCATTAAAATTGAACTATTTTTATGAAAATTTAACTTTTTCTAAAAAAAGTAACATTTTTCTTAAAAAATCAAATTTTTCATTTGAAAATTCTGAAGTATGAAGCTCAATATTTTATTATAAAATAAAAATTTAACTCCTCTAGAGGAAGTATTGAGGACTGTAAATGCGTGGGCGAGACAGGATGTTGTGAAATTGTATCAATTCCTGCGAGAGATAATCAAAATCCGTTTAACGTAATCTTAGGTCGATAATAAATAAAAAAACTTCTCTTCTGAGAAAATAAACAATGCTATTTTAAGATTTTACTTAATAATATTCAACAAACTTGTTAAAAATCAATTATTTGTTTAAAAAAATAATCTTTTTTGTCGAAAATTTAACTTTCTTGATGAAAAATTGTATTTTTTGTTAGAAAATTAATCTTGTTTGTTGAAAATTCATCTTTTTGTTCGAGGATTCTACTATTTATGTTGGAAATTCGTATTTTTATACTGAACATTTGTTAGGTTTTCATTGTTGTTTGAAAAAAAATATTTTGAATGAATTTTTTATACTGAAATTTTTTAAGGTTTCTATTGTTGGTTCAAAAAAAAAAGAATTTTTTAGTCATAAATTCAACTATTTTATTTGAGACCCATTTTTTATTGATAATTAATCTATTTGTTCAAGCATTCCATTATACGGTTAAAATTGTATTCTTTTCGTTTAATTCGACTTCCTTGACTGAAAATGAGAATTTTTTTATAAAAATTCAACTTTTTTGATAGAAAATTTAACTTTCTTAAAATAAATTTTAATATTGTTTTGTTTTTAAATAAACTGTCTTTAAAAAAATTCGTTTATTTCGATTGTTTAAAAGTTCATCTCTTTATTTGAAAAGTTAACTTTTTTTTTGTTGAAATTCGTCTTCTTATTTCAAAAATTAATCTTGTTTGTACAATATTCATTCTTTTGGTTGAGGATTCAACTATTTTGTTAGAAATTCGTCTTTTTTGGTTTAATTCTACTATTTGAAAATTAATTTTCTTAATTAAAAATTTGACGAATCTATTTTTGGTGCAAAGAACATAATTTTTAGCTGAAAATTCCACCAGTTGGTGGAATTTTGCAGATAATTCGTACTTCTGGCTTTAAAATACAAAAAATTGGTTTAATTTTTGTTGAATACTTTTTTTTGTATTAGAAACTCATCTATTTGGTTCAGTATTCAACTATCGTGTTCAAAATTCGGTTTTTGGTTAAATTTTAATTTTTTTTAATTCGACCATTTGGCTTGAAAATGCCTCTTCGTAGGTTGAACATTTAACTACTTTGTTAAAAAATCGTCCTTTTGTATTAAAATTTCATTTTTTATTGTAGGAAAATCTTCTTTATTGTTTTAAATTCATCTTTCTCAGTTGCAAATGAAATTTTTTTTTTGAAAATTTAACTATCTTCGAAAAAATCCTAAAAAGTAAAAAATCATCTTTTTGGATTCAAAATTTATCTATTTAATTAAAAGTTCAACTATTTTCGTTGAAGGTTCAACTATTTGGTGGTTAGTGCAAATTTTGTGTTAAAAATTAAATTTTCTTATTTTCGAAGATTCGTAACAGTCATGAACCATAATAATTTGAAGAAATATCGATGCTGAATGGAAGGAAAAAATTATTATTACGCTAAAATTTTAACGAAAATCCAAATACATTTTTTTATTATGATAGTAAAAAATAAGAGTTTGAACGAATACTTTTAACACACATGTTAACAATTTTGGGCACGTTCTCTGCAACAAATCTATTTTTGGAAAAATTATATTATCTATTTTCCAAAATTAAAATATAATAAAAAATTTTAATTTTTTAAAAAATATTTAACAATTTATAATTATAATTAAAATGATTTAAAACGTGTGTTTTTTTATTTCGTGTTTCTAAAATTAAAAAAAAATTTTATGTAATTTATGCACGGCCACATAGGATTCGTGTACTTGCATAGGAACCTACATATATATATTGCATATCATTAAAAGAAGAAAGCTTACTTTGCACTTTATAAACTGAAATTTCAATAAACAATGGTAACCGGTTCATTATTATTCTTAACAAAAAATTTTTTCGCAACCTATAGGAGGATAAAAGAAAAGTTAACGTCGAGTTTTCAACGGAAATCTATATTCCTTCCTCTCTAGTCTAAACCGGGAGTTTCGCTTTATCAGAATATGTAATATATTCATATTGTTGAAAATTTTGTTTGTACGTGATTCCAGTTCAAAAAGTTTTCCTGTACATTATTTATGAATTAGTGTGATTTATATGCAATTGTTGATATTTTTCTTTGTACGTAATTGCAGTTCGAAATTTTTTCTGTAAATTCTTTGGGAATTATTAAATTATTAATTTATTATTAAATTTTCAGATACTTGCTTCATTTGCTATTCGTAATTCTTTTTTCAAATTATAATATTTTTTGGTAAAAATATTGACGATAATAGATATCTTTGATATTTTTTGTTTGCTAAAAATTGAACTATTTGGTTGAACAATCGTTTTTGTGTTGTTAAGAATTAATTTTCTTTGCTGATAATGTAACTACTCCATTTTTAATTGAAATTTAATAATATCCTAAATTGAAAATTGATTTTTTTAAATTCATGTATTTTGGTAAATATTCGCCTTTTTTATAGTCAAAATATTTTGCTGAAAATTCGGGGTTTCGTCTTTTGAGAATTAATTTCTTCTCCCTAAATAGTTACAAATCCATTTTATGTTGAAAATTGATAATATCAGTGAATAAAAATTGATGAAATTTGGTTGAAAATTCATATATTTTGTTTAAAATTCGAATTTTTTATTCTAAAATTTTTTTAAATTCAAAATATTACTTTTTTGCTGCAAATTCAGGTCTTCTTCTGTTGAGAATTAATTTCACTCGCTTAAAATATTACTATTCCATTTTAAGTTGAAAATTTATTTGTTTTGGTTACAAATCCATGCATTTTGTTAAAATTTGTTTCTCTCTTTAAATTAAAATTTTGTTTGTTAAAAATTTAACTATTTTGTTGAAAATTCATTTTTTTATATAAGAATTAATTTTCTTTGCTGAAAAGGTAACTATTCTATTTTTGTTTGAAATTTTATGATATCATAAATTGAAATTAATCTTTTTTGGCAGAAAATTCCTATATTTTGTTGAAAATTCTTCTTTTTAAGTTAAAATGTTTTTTTGTTTAAAATTCAACTATTGTGCTGAAAAATCGGAGTTTCTTCTGTTAAGAATTAGTTTTTTCACCAAAATGGTTACTATTCCATTTTTGGTTAAAAGCTGATAATATCAGTGAGTGAAAATTTATTTCTTCTGGTCGAAAAATTGTATTTTTTAAATTAAAAGCTTTTTTAGCTAAAAATTCAAGTTTTATTTGTTTAAAAATTAATATTCTTCATTTAAAATGTAACTATTCCATTTTTTATTTACTTTTTTTTCTGTTTATTTTCACTATTCCATTTTTTATTCAAATTAAAATCTTTTTAGATTACAAATTTGTTTTTTTTTCAAATTAAAATCTTTTCTGCTGAATTTTTTTAATTTCAAACTTTTGTGCTTGCAAATTTAACTATTTTGTTGAAAATTCGGTTTTTCTTCTGTTGAGACTTAATGTTCTTCATTTAAAATCTTACTTTAAAATTCAGGTATTTTGTGGAAAATTTGTCTCTTTTCAAATTATAATCTTTTTTGGTTGAAAATATCTCTTTTTGTAAATTCAAACCTTTTTTAGTTCAAAATTTAACTATTTTGATAAAAATTTTGTTTTATTTTGTTAAGAAATAATTTTCTTCACTGAAAATGCAACTCTTCCATTTTTGTTTGAAATTTTATATTATCATAAATTGAAAATTAATCTCTTTTAGTAGAAAGTTCCTGTATTTTGTTAAAAATTCTTCTTTTTCTAAGTTAAAATCTTTTTTCGTTTAAAATTGAACTATTTAGCTGAAAGTTCGGGGTTTTTTCTATCGATAATTTTTTTTTTAAATTGATACTATTCCATTATTTGTTGAAAATTGATGGTATCAGTGAATGAAAATTTATTTCTTTTGGTTGAAAATTCGCATTTTTTAAATTAATTTTTTTTTTAGTAGAAAGTTTAACTATTTTCTGGAATTAATTGTCTTCGCTTAAAATGTTACTATTTTATTTACTGTTAAAAATTGGCAATGCCATTGAATAAAAATTGATTTCATTTCGTTGAAAATGCATGTATTTCGTTGAAATTTGTCTCTTTTCAAATTAAAATCTTTTTTGGTTGAAAATTTCTCGTTTTTCTAAATTAAAACCTTTTTTGGTTCAAAATTGAACTATTTTGATAACAATGTTGTTTTGTTTTGATAAGAAATAATTTTCTTCACTGAAAATGTAACTCTTTCATTTTTTGTTGAAAATTGATAATATCTAAAATTGAAAATTGATCTATTTTGGTTGAAAATGTATCTCTTTTCAAATTAAAATCTTTTTTGTGCATAATTTATCCTTTTTTTTGTTGAAACTTTTTTTTTAATTAAAATATTTTTTGGTTAGAAATGTATCTATTTTTCTGAATGTAAAAAATTGGTTTTTTTTAATTAAAATTTTTTTATTGTAAATTACTCTTTTTGTTGTTGAAAATTTGACTATTTTGTTGTAGATTTATTTTTTTCAGGAATTAATACTCTTTATTGAAAAAATAATTATTCCGTTTTTTTTTCCAAATTTTGTAATATCATAAATAGAAGGTTTAAAATTCAAATATTTGGTTAAGAATTAACTTTTTTCGTATTTTTGTAGAAAATTAAACTATTTAATTAGAAATTGTACTATTTTGTTAAAAAAATTTTATATATTGTTTTTTCAACGAAAAGTTTAACTACTTCTAACTTCATTGGAATTTACCTTTATAAGTTGAAAATTTAACAATTTGCTAGAGAATCCATGTCATTTGTTGAAAATTCGTTACAAAATCTCATTTTTTAGTTGAATTCAACTGGTTGAAAATTTGTTTTTCTGGTTTTGGGAATGATTAAATTATTAATTTATTATTGCAGTTTCATCTTTCTGCAATAATTGGTATTTATAACCTTGCAACTATTTTTATTTAACAGCTTTTACCATAAATTTACTTATGTCGAGATTTATCTTGATACCTGTTCACTTAAACGTTTGCACCCACTGATAAGTGATTTCCAGGACATGAATTACTGCAGTTATGAGTTCACTCTCAATACTTTGCAAGGTCATGATCGTTCAAGGTAGTGCAATGTAGAAATTAGAAAATTATTCTTGAATAGCAAGATAAAGTTTGTGTACTCGTTATATTGAGTTTTATATAAAAAAAAATATTGCTATTTTTAGCTATTTTTAGTGTCAATCAAACAATAAATAATGAGTTAAGACTATTTGATACTAGTATTTTTTTATTGTTTGAGAACTTTTATATACTTTATATATTAACTTGCCCGAAAAGTTTATAATATTTTCCGAGTTGGAAAATGCCCGAATAATAAAATTCTCAACAGTTTGTGCAATTGCAGAATTTGAGAATGCCCGACAGAAAATTGTGGAAATATAAAATGTCCGAACTAAAAAATTCGATATTTTGAACAATTAAATTTTTTTTATAAATATTATTCATTGATTAAAAATACAATGGTCAAATATTTTTATAAAAAAATATTTTTCATGTTTCAAGTTTCTAAAATTCGGGAATTTTGCAATTCGAGAATCTTAGTATTCGGAAATTTCATAATTCGAGAATTTAACTATTCGGGAATTTTCAAACTCGGAAATTTTATTATAGGAGAACTGTAATGTTGGGGAAATTTATTATTCGGAAATTTTCTAGTTAGGGAAATGTACAGTTTTGGGAATATAATATCCGGTAATTTTCCATTTTGGTTTTTTTATGTTTCGGGATTCTTATGTTTCGACAATTTTGTAATTTCGAAAATTTTATTATTCGAGAATTGTCTAATTCGGGAACTGTATCATTCGGGAATTTCATAAGTCAAGAATTTTGCTATTCAGAAATTTTCAAATTTTGGGAATTTTATATTTCAGGGTTTCTTTGCGTTCCAGGAATTTTGTTACGTGGGAAATTTTCCAATTCGGGAATTTTACTGTTTCTGGAATTTTTTTCTCGGATTTTTTTAGCCGTTTCCAGGAAGTTTCCAATTCGGGATTTTTATTTTCGAGATAGTTTCCGGAATTTTCCATTGTGTGAACTTTATTATTCGGAAATTTCATAATTTAAAAATTTTAATATTCGGGAATTTTTTCTAGGTCTTTTTTAGCCGTTCCCATGAAGTTTCCAATTCGGGATTTTTATTTTCGAGATAGTTTCCGAGATTTTCCATTATGTGAACTTTATTATTAGGAAATTTCATAATTCAGAAATTTTAATATTCGGGAATTTTCAAATTCAAAATTTCATTGTTCGACAATTTTATTATTCGAGAATTTAACTATTCGGGAATTTTCAATCTCGGAAATTTTATTATAGGAAAACTTTATTGTTGGGGAATTTTATAATTCGGGAATTTTCAAATTAAGGAAATTTACAGTTTTGGAAATTTAATATTCCGGAATTTTCCATTTCGGGTTTCTTATGTTTTGGGATCCTTATGTTTTGACAATTTTGTAATTTCGGAAATTTTATTATTTGAGAATTGTCCAATTCGGGAACTTTATTATTTGGGAATTTCATAATTCAAGAATTTTACTATTCGGGAATTTGCAAATTCGGAAATTTTATTGTTGGGGAATTTCATTATTCAGGACTTTTCCAATTCGGGAGGTTTACAATTTTGGGAATTTTATTTCTCGGGATTTTTTTTTTTGAGTCCCTGGGAATTTTCCAAATGGGGAATTTTAACGTTTCAGGAATTTTTTCTCGGAATTTTTCTGCTGATCGCAGGAAGTTTCCAATTCGGGATTTTTATTTTCGACATAATTTCCGGAATTTTATTATTCGAGAATTTTCCAATGCAGGAATTTCATAATTCGAGAATATTGCTATTCAGGAATTTTCAAATTCGAAAATTTTCTTGTTCGGGAATTTTATAAATCGGAAATAAGACAATTAGAGAAATTCACCGTTTTGGTAATTTTATTTTTCGGGGGTTTTCAGCCCTCCCGGGGAATTTTTTTTTTTGAAAATTTTCCAATTCGGGATTTTTATGTTTTCGCGAATTTTTGCGAATGTTCAAAATTCGGAAATTTTATTCTAGGGAAATCTTATTGTTCGGGAATTTCTTTATTCATGAATTTTCTAATTCGGATAATTAAGTTTCGGGAATTTTATTTCTCGGGTGTTCTCAATCGTCACCTGGAATTTCCCAATTCGCGACTTTTATTTCGACAGAATTTCTAGAATTTTATTATTCGAGAATTTTCCAATTCAGTAATTTTACTATTCAGGAATTTTAAAATGTTGAAATTTTATTATACGGAAATTTTGCTATCCGGAAACTTTCAGTCGTCCCCAGGAATTTTATTATTCGGGAATTTTCCAATTCGGGATTTTTATAATTTGGGCTTTTTATGTTTCGAAAATTTTAAAATTTCAGGAATTTTCTAATTCGCGAATGTTATTATTCGAAAATTTCATAATTTAAGAATTTTACTTTTCGAAGATCTTCAAATTTGGAAATAGTATTAAACGGAACTTTTATTGTTCTTTAATTTTATTTTTCTGGAATTTTCCATTTCGCGAAACATAAAGTTTAAAAGTCTTTATTTTTCGTGATTTTTATGTCGTCCCGGGGAATTTTAATATTTCGAATTTTTATGTTTTGGGAATTTTATTTTTTGGGATTTTCCAATCGTCCCCGGGGATTTTGTTATTCGGGACATTTCCAATCCGGTATTTTTATGTTCCGGCAATGTTATAATTTCGGCAGTTTTATTATTCGAGAATTTTCCAATTCAGAAATCTTATTATTCTCGAATTTCACTATTTGGGAATTTTCAAATTCGTAAATTTTATTATACGGAAATTTTATTGTTCGGGAATTTAATTATTCGGGTATTTTCTAATTCGGTAAATGTATGGTTTCGGGAATTTTATTTATAAAGCAGGAATTTTATTATTTGGGAATTTTTCTATACGAGAATGTCTTTTTTATTGAAATTTTGTGTTTGAAATAAAAAATTTGAAGAAAAAAAAACTACTTTGCTGAATATTTGTTTTCCTTTTTAGTAAAGCATTAATTTTCTTCAGTTCAAAATTCGTCTTTCTTCAAATTAAAATCTTTTTTGGTTGAAATATTAACTATTACATTTTTTTGGAATAATTTTTTTTCAAATTTATATTTTCGGGTAGAAATCACCTCTATTTTGTAGAAACCTGTTGTAAACCTGTCTCTTAGAAATTTAGCCTTTTTGGATCGCTTTTGTGATTTTAGATTCAATTATTTTGTAGAAATATAAACTATTTGGTTAAAAATGATTTTTTTATCTGAAAATTTAAATTTCCTTATTTTTTGGTTCAAAATTTATTGAAGTATTTTGTTGAAAATTCATTTATTTGCGTTGAAAATGAACTTTTTGGTCACAAATTCAATTTTTTTTCTAATTCAAACTTAAAATAAAAAAGTAAAGTTAATCCACTTAATTAATGTAAAATTAGTTTGATTTCAAATCTTTTTAATGCCAAGTTCAATTGCTAACTCTTTCAATTGTGAAATCATTCAATTTACAACACGTAGTTCTAAAATATTTTACTTTAAACATTTTTTAATTTAGTTTTTAATTTTTAAGCGTAAATTTTTAATTCTAGGAATTTTAAATGCATTTTTAAGACTTAAACAATTACAAATTAATTAATTAATTAATTAATTAACAAATTTTAGACAAAAACGTTTTAAGTTGATCAACTATAAATATATATCAATTAATTATTTTAAAAACTAAACTGTAGTTCGATCGTTTAAAATCTAACGATAATTGCTTTTAAAATATGGTGTCTGAATCTGTTGTAAATTAAAATATGCACAGATTTTTACATGGAAAATTGACTTGTTTTCAATTTTTAAATAATTGAAAATTAATATATTCAGAATTAGACCTTTTATTCGTTTGCCAAGCAATTCAAATATGGTTTAGTCTAAAATATTCAATTTTAAACCATTTAATCTGAAAGTTTTTTATCAAATAAAATAAATTTTTTAAAGCGTTTTAACAATTTAAATGAGCAATTATAAATTAAATGTTGCAAACTAAACAATTTGAAACTAAATCTTAAAACTTTCCGAGTGCTAAATTAAAAATTGAAATGACTTAATATTTCTAAATTGGAAGGGGCCATTTTTTCTTTTTAATATTGTAGTTTTAAAAATTTTTCTACTGAATAGGAAGAGGCAGATGTTTCATTTTCAACATTATAAAACTTAAAATAAAAAATGATTGCAGTTTAGTGGCATTTAATTTTAAATTGTTCAATTAGGAAGTGTATAAGAGCTTCCATTTTATACGTGTACATTATTGAGCGGTCGAATACAAAATTTTGGAATCAAAAATAAATGATAATTATTTATTTTCCCGTGAAGGTCAAGAAATTAAATATATTTTTTAATGATTTTAATCTATTATACTATTATTAATATTAAAATAATAATTAATAATGACAACCAGATTTCTACCATACCTTTACTTTCTACAGGCCAATAGACTATTTCCTACGTTTGATAAGTTAAATTTTGATAATAGGTGGGGATTTCAATGCGAGAACAAGCGAAAAGGGAGAAAGGGAATGGGAAGAAGAGAGAGGAAGAAAATCCACAGATAGGGTACTAAGCGGGGAGGGAACAAAGTTGTTGAAGAGCTTGGAGGAGTTGGGATGGTACATTTTAAACGGAAATATAGAAGGGGCTAAAAAAGGAGAATAACACGCTCAGGAAGTGAAAGGGGAACGGTAATTGCTTATGTGATAGTGAATGATGAGGTAAGAGAGAAGGTTAAGAAACTAGAGGTAGGTGAATATATTGATTCGGATCACTTTCCCTTAATAGTGACATTAGAGGGACAAAAAAGCAATAGCAATATGAGTAAAAGGGGAGCAAATGTAAAAAGTGTAGGAAAAGGGGATTGGTCAAGAGAAGGAAAAGAACAGTTTAAAGAAAAAATAATTAATATCAAAATGGGAGAGGGAAATGTGGACGAGGAGATGGGAAATATGATAGCAGAAATCAAAATAGGATTAGAGTGCACAAACAAAAATGAAGTTAATCAAGGGGGGAATAGAAGTGGATTGGACGAGGACTCCAAAGAGAAAAAAAGGAGGTCAGAAAGAAATTAAGAAAGTGGAGAAAAGAAAAAAGTAATGGGGAAGAATATAGGGAAAAAAGAAATATTATACTGAGTTGTGTTATCAAAAGAAAGAGGAAGAGAATAAAAGCTTTGAGGAAGAGGCGGAGAAGACTAGGACGGGAGAAGGGGTATGGAAGGTAGTAAATAGAGAAAGAAAAGGGAGAAAAAGAGTAAACCAAGATATTGAAATAATAGAACGGAAGAAATATTTTTTGGATTTGCTAGGAGGAGTAGAGAGAAAAGTTGTAAAGGAAGGAAAATATGGCAGAGAAAGAGATGAGGAAGATGACATTTCAAGGGAAGAAATAGTTAAAGTTTTAGGAATAATGAAGGATGGAAAGGCACCTGGTATAGATGAGATTCCAAATGAAGTATGAAAATATGGAGGGGAGGAGCTAGAGGAAGGGGCATGGATAATGTGTAATAGAGTATGGAGAGGAGAGGGGTGGCCAGGCTTATGGAAAGAAGTAAAAGTAAATAGTAAAGAAAGGCAAGGGAGAGGAGGTTAAATATTATAGGGGGTGACGTTGATGCCAACATTGTATAAAGTATATGCAACTATTTTGTCGGAGAGATTGAAGATAGAAGTTGAAGAAAAAAAGATCGAGTCACTGAAATTAGACAGGGTTTAGAAAAGGAATAGGGGTAATGGACAACATATATGTTCTGAACTATCTAGTAGATAAGAGAATTAAAACGGAAAAAGTGGCAATGATAGCAATGCTCGTGGACTTAAAGGCGGCGTTTGACTCATTAGACCGAGGAGAAATAGAAAAGGATATGATAAAAAAGGGGATAAGAGAGGGATTAATATAGAGAGTATCAAAAATGTTTAGAAAGACAAAAAGCAGGGTAAAGGTAGGAGAGCAAGTAGGAGATAGTTTCTGGTATTTCAACTTTTAAATAAATAGTTCAATCTTTAATTAAAGAAGGACATTTTTTACCAAGAAGAATATTTAAAAAAAAAAGACGAAATTGTACCCAAAAAATAGAATTTTCAAGGAAAAACGAATATTATTTTTCAACAATCAAAAAAAAGAATTATCAATAACATTATTTAATATATTTTTTTTAATTTTCAATTAGAACAATCATTTTTCAATGAGAAAAATGCAATTCCAACTGAAATGACTGATGAATCCTAAACTGAACAAATAAATTTTTAAAAAGCAGTTCTAGTTACAAAGAAGAAGTTGCACGAAAGAAAAATTAATCTTACGCCAGAAAAATTAATTATCTACAAAAAAAACGAGTTTTTAACAATATATAAAATTTTCAATTAACTTGTTGAATTTGTAATTAAGAAATGGAATACCTTAATTTTTAGGTTAAAACATTTTTTTTTTAATAAAAAAAAAATTCTTAAGCTCATATTTGAACATAAAGAAATTTCAATTGATATCAAAAGGCGGTATTCCAACCATAAAAAAATATTTCAATTTTAAATTAAAAACATTTCATTTGAACCAAAAACGACGAATTTTCGACTAAAAAGGATCAGTTTTTTACCAAAAATCGAATGTTTAAATTTTAAGTCAGAAATATTACTTTTCAAACAAAAATACTAAGATTTTTCAACAAACTCATTAAATTTTCGACGATAGAGATAAGTTTAAAAAAATGAAATTATTAATCTTTAAACAAACTAAATAAAGATTTTAAGTTAAAAAAAAACAGTATTTAACCAAAAAATACGATTTTTTAACGAAATAGTTGGATTCTCATCTACACAATTCAATTTTGAACCCAAAATTCACTTTCTATTGAAGAAATTGAATAGTTTGAATATTAATTAAGAAAATTAATTAAAAATACGAAATAATTTTTTTAATCATTAAAATTTCATCCAAACAATGACATTTTTTGCAAAAAAAATAATTTCCTACCAAAGCCGATTCTTCCACAAAATTAATAATGAAACAATTATTACTAAAAATTTTATGACATTGAATGCATGAACTAATGTTGGGGAGACTTAACCAAGATTTTCAGGGAAGAGTTTACCAAGTGGCAACAAGCTTATTTCATGTGTACTCTGTTTGGATTGAATATCAATTATTGCATTTTTGTAGGGAGCTCATCTTTTTTGGTTGATAATTCATCATTGTGTTTAAAATTCATGTCTTTAGTTGAAAATATAACACTATTATGTTGAAAATTCGTCTTTGTTAGTAGATAATTAACCTTCTTTGTATAAAATTCATCTATTTGGCTTCAAAATTCAAGATTATGTTTAAGCTTTTTTTTTCTTTATTGATTGAAAGTTTAAGACTTTCTTCAAATTCCTGTTCTTGGTTTGAAAATTAGTCTTTCTTTGGTTGAGGGTGCAACTAATTTGTTGAAAATTCGAAGCTTTGGGCTTAGTTCAACTTTGGTTAAATATTCAACGGTTTTTCATTTTTTGGTTCAAAATTTGTCTGTTTTGAATGTTATTTCATTATTATCATTATTATTTTCCTAGGTGTAAGCCTGTTCTTAACTAATGTTAAAAATATTCTCATTTGCGCCGCTTAAATTTTCATTGCATTGAAAGACAAGTATTTTTCTACTATGTAAATACTGCTTTGTAATTAAAAAAAAAACTAGTAATAAAAGTAACAATAGCGGGCTTCGTTGAAAGTTAAAACATTCAAAACATCATAAGACTTTTAAAAATGGTAAGCCCTAGTTTTTTAATCCAAAGTGCCCAAAAGAAATTGGGCATTTTGAAGCCCTCACTAAAGAAAATCTAAATTGAATCTAGATTGATTGGAAATGAAGAGAATAAATTATCAATGTCCGAAAATACAAAAAAGTTTTGTTTAGGAAGTTTTTGAAAGATTTGATTTTGTTAACAAATTGTCAGCTGTCTTAAACACAATCATTTGATTGTTTTATAATTTTTTTCAAGATATTGAATAGAAATATGGCTAATTTGGATGTAGGATTATTAACAGTAGAGACTATTATTCTAAGAGGGTTACCAAATTTATGAATTTTTGAGAGTCTACATGCTCTAGGAATAACAGTAGCATTTGCTTCAATCTTTTTAGCATCTTCAGAGGGCGGTAGAATAACTTGCAGAAATGATAAAAAATGTATTTTAAATTGTAGGGTTGATAAAAAGCGCCATAATGCCGAATTGGAATAATGCAGAGATAAATAGCCAATATTTTTGTTTCTAATAAAAGAAAAATTAACCAAAGTTTTGTTAAATAGGGACTGGAATAAGATTGGGGCAAATTGGTATAAGGATTAGAGGCAAAGTGCTATCCAATAGGGGCAAAGTTATATGTATGCAATGAGACAAAGTGGTAAAATCCAGCATATCAGGTAATTTGGCACAAAGTTTCTCAAGTAAACGTAAATGCCAAACAAAAGTCTTCCTACACATATATAATTATTCTTATAAATAATTATTAATAATTTGTAACGTTTAAAAGTTTAAAAATCATAAAATCACTCACGTTGAGAACCACAAAAAATTGTATAAGATATCTACAGATTATATTTATAGATGATGCTAATAAACAACTTTCTATATTTTTTGCCAATAGGTTATTCAGAAGACGTTCAGTACGCCGAATAATTTACAACTTTATCTTCAAAATTATAACCAGTATCTCATTGAATAATAATGAATAAAAATTAATTTATATATTTGTTGTGTTATATATTTATATATATT
>NC_046665.1:98329457-98341272 GCF_010883055.1 Belonocnema kinseyi | reverse complement strand
TTTAAAAAAGGTCAAATTTTTAACTACTTAGGTTCACTAATAATATGAAAAATGTCGACAATGATAACAAAGATGCTTCTTTTCGATTCAAATAAATTCGTTAAACAAATATAATTCAAAATGAGAGCAAAATTGTATTTTTTATTTTCAATTTTTAAACATTAATCTGCCCACAGTAAATAACTTTTTCTGCATACATAATTTAATGTTTGAAACCTTTCAATGGTTTAAGTTTCAAATTATGGAACCTAATTATTCGCCTTCGTGGAAAGACCAGAACGTTGATTGCAGATCGTAAAACCTTTTTTAATTATAAAAACTTTTGTACAGAAAACTTCATGTATCTAAAATCTTTTCTGCAAATAAAATATTTAAAAAATGTTCTATTTATTCAAAAATCTGATTTGAAAATGAACGGACATAGGTCCGTCTCCAAATTCAACAACAACTATCAAAAATTGTATTCCTTACAGCTGTAAAAAATGATAAAGACAAAAGTGGGCTTCTTTTAATTCAGAAAATATTTAAAACCAAAATATTTAAAAACAAAATTTTCCCTCTATAACTTGATAACAATCTTGAAGTATAAAATTTCCCGCCTTAAACTTCATAAGAATGAGAAAACGATAAACTCCCTCTTCCAATAGAGAAACAAATCAAATACTAAATTTTCTCTCTTTTCATTTAAATTGATTTTAAGTCACTAAAAAATGAAATTTAAAATTTTTTAAAAGATGTAGATTAAAAATTATTTCAATATTTAAATGAAAATTATAGTTTAATGCCTTTCATGTTTTCAACAGATTAATTCTGTATTGGCTATTACATTTTTTCACAATATTAATTTACATAAAGATTCAATTTTGAATTTTTTAAATTAAGTTCATGAATCGAGAATCAACTTGAAGTTTGTGTAATTGAATATTTGATATCTTTTGTATAATAATTATAGTTTATTTATGTTTAAAATACCCATATTTCAGTTATCTCATTTTCCAAATGCTTACGATGTTGCGAAATGAGTCCCTGAATAAAATTTTCAAAATTATCTGCACATATGTTTTAAATTTCCTGGAATTAGTTTAAAAGGTTATTATTGATTACAATTTTCATAAAAATAAAAAGTAAAATTTCATAGAATGATTTAATGAATATAATTATTGATGCTTTTTATGTTCTAAACCGAACAATTAATTATTATTAAATGTATATTTTTTTAACAATATTAAACTAAATAAGAATTACATTTAAACTGCTCTTAATTATGTTATTTTATTTGATTATTTGCTTTAAGGATATGTAATTGAATTTCGGCTGGAATTTCTATGCTAAAAGTTACTTTAGACTTACATAGCTCCATTAAAATCAATTACGATTATAAAATTTTTTAAAAGGTTTGAAACTGTTGTGAAACAGGTTATCTGAAATAAAATTTCAAAATTATATATTTGTACACTTTAATTTTTTCTAAAATTTGTATCAAAATTTATTATTGTCTCGCTTATCCGCGTTATTGTGAACCGGCCCCAACTTCGATAATAGGGAAACTCTGATAAAGATAGAATTAAAAATTTAAAACAAGTCTCAGTGTGATAAATTGAATTGATCTTAAATAAATATTCAATTTTTACAACTACTTGTTTTAAAAAATCTCGTAAATAGTTTATATTACATATTCCATGATGTATCTTCATTTAATAGCAATTCACGCAGTTCTTAACGTAGAGAGTATATACATTATTAACCAATAAGAGCAGAGATTTGGGAAAATCTGTTCTGGTTGGTTGAGACAAGTTCATATGAAATTAATAATACATAAGGCTCGGATAATACAAGCTACTATTGCGCTATAGCTCGGATAAGACGGGTCAACTATTTTTGTTTCAGCCTAGGATAATCGCGAAGTCGGATAAAGAGGACTCGGATAAGCGAGGTTTTACTGTATTTAGTTCCAGATTATGCAACTAAATATTAGCTAATACCTTTAGTATAGAAGTTCATTCCTACCTTTAAACATTTCTATTTTAATTATATGAATTTTTATGGTAATTGTGATGTTGTGAAATGAGAGTCTGAATTCGATTTTCAAAATTATATTTACATGTATTTTAATTTTTGTTAAATTAGTTTGCAAGATAATTAATAGATTAGAGGTATAAAAATGCTGCTTCAAATTTAAAGGAGAATATAATGTAAACAATATTTGAGTGTCAAGTGGTGTATTTTTGGCTTTGGTGAAGGGAATAATGGTGAGTGGATTCAGAACAGACAGAGAGTGCGGAGATCGAGTGTAAAGGAAGAAGGGTGAGTGAAGGCAAAGGTGTGAAGGGTGAAAGAGAGTGGTTTAAAGTAAAAATCTGAAGCGTGTGAAGTTTTTGATGTTAGGATGCCGAAAACGGTAGTAGAAGCAACAGCTGACTTTGATAAAAACATGTGCAGTGGTGGGAAGGGTGACTTTGATCGCAGTGACAGCAGCGGTGAGGAAAGATGCGTGAAGTCGGCCAGGGAGGGGTTGGTAGCGGACTCAGGTACGGTAAGCAACGCGGAAGACCCTCAAATTTACAGCGCCTCAGCAAGCTAGGCAACGCGGGTTCGAACAGAAGCCTGGACAAATGACAAAAAAAGGCAAGCGCGACTAGCAGTGAAGGGGAGGAAAAAAGGAAAAGAGTGACAGGGGACGATGAGGTGGAAAGGGACAAGGATAGCAAGAAAGTTAGAACTAAACGGAAAACACCAGAAAGAGATAGGGGAGATGGGGGGATGTTCGAAAAATTCTAAGCTCTCATAAAAGTGTTTAGAGAGGAAACAAGAAAGAGATTGGATGACATTAATAGGGATATGAATAGGCACGGAATCGATGTGAGAGGAGAAGTTAAAAAGGTAAGAGAAAAGTGGGAAGAATGCGATAAACGCTGGAAGAAGGAGAAAGACAATATTTCGGGTAAGCTAGAGAGCACTGAGAATAGACAGAGAGAGAGGTTGACGAACAGAGATCTAGAGATAAAACAGTTCGAAGAATGGGTGAGCAATCTAAAAAATTAGGAATGAGCATATGGGGAAAACCAGAGAATGAGGAAATAGGGAAAGGGAATGAAAAAACGTGCAAAGCGAAAATGAAAGATTGAAGAAAAGACTGTGTGAGATTGAAAGAAGATTAGAAGGAGAAGAAAGGGCAAAGAGAAAAAATAACTTAGTATTTAAGGGATTAAAACTGGAGAGTGAAACAGAAGCAGTAGAAATCAAAAATTTTTTGAAAGACATTAGAGTGCAAGTAAGGGTAAAAGGAGTCAACCGAATAGGAGGGATGAAGGGAGGAAAAAAAGGAAATTTTCTAGTAAAAGTGGGGTGTGAGGAAGAAAGAAAAAAAATTATGGAGGGAAAAAAATTTTTGAGAGGAAGAAGGGAAATAATTGAAGAAGATCTAACATAGAGGGAGAGGAAAAGGAGATTGCAAATAGAGGAGAGGGCATGGGTAGAGAGGAAAAAGAGCCATATGGCGTGGATAGGGAGAGACAGGTTATGGATGAATGAGGAGGAATGGTGCTAGGATTAAGAATCAGAAGAATTAAGTCAAAAGGAAAAAGTTTTGAGAAAGGTAGGGGGAAGGGAGATAAAAAATAGTCTGGGGGTACATCGGAGGGGTTTCCAAACGGCAAAGAAGAAACAAAGTAAATAGAAAAGAAGAAAGAAGAAGGGAGGAGAGAAACGTGAGAAAAGCTTTTTGGAGTGTGTCAGGTTTGAAGAACAAGAATAAAGGATTATGGGGGAGATAGCAAAGGGGGATGTAATTATGGTGAATAAAATTTGGGCAGATGAGAAGGACTGAAAGAGGATGAAAAAGATGTTACTGAAAGGTTATGTGTGAATGATGCAAGAAGCAAGAAAGGAACACGCTGAAGGAAGAAGGATGGGCGGAATGGTCTCAGGTGTGAGAAAAGAATTGGCAGCAAAAGAGAAAAAAAAGTGAGATAGAAAAGAAAAGGATGGTACAATGATAAGAGGCCTAGAGTTGGAAAAGTCAAAATAGCGGTGGTTTGTGTATATAGCAGAAGAGGGGATGATAAAGGTTGGAGAGTAATTAGGAGGTGGATGGAGAAAAAGAAAGAAGCCTTAGTTTTGTTAGGAGGTGATTTTAATGCACAGGGATGTAGACAGGGAGGGGAGGAGGTTACTAGACATAATAGGAGAAACTGGATGGTTTATACGTAATAGCAATATTAAAGGAGGTGCGGAAGGAGAGATCACATTTGTAGGGAAGGGAGAGACAGTAATAGACTACATTCTGGCGGAAGAAAGAATGAGGATTTTGATCAGTTGTATGAAAGTGGGTAATGAGATTGGGTCCGAGCTCTTCCCGGTAATAGCTACACTGAAAGGTGGTGGCCAGAAGCGAGGCAGTTGGAGAAAAGAAAGAGGGGGGGAAAGGAACAATAAAATGGGAGCCTCGGTAGTAGATGAACTGAAAGATTTTAAAGAGAAAATGGAAAAGGAGAAGATTAGGTTTATAGAAGAGGAAGGAGTAGACTCGTCAATGGAAAGATGGAAAAGGTCGATTAGAAGGTAAGGGATGAGATAGGTACAAAAACAAAATGAGAAGGGGAGAAGAGAGATTAGGTTTATATAAGAGGAAGGAGTAGACTCGTTAATGGAAAGATGGAAAGGTTCGATTGAGAAGGTAAGGGATGAGATAGGTACAAAAACAGAGAGAGGAGGGAAGAAGAGAGAATGGTAGGACGAGGAATATAAGGGGAATAAAAAGAAAATGAAAGAGTGGGTAAGAAAATGGAGAATAGGAGAAATAGAGAAGAGGGAGTACAATACGAGAAAGCTGGGACATGAGAGGTTTGGGATGTGATAAATAAGGAAAGAGGAGGAAAGAAGGGCTGGAATGAAGAAATTGAATTGGGTGATATATATATATATTTTGTTTACTTAAGGTTATGTATTTGAATATTGAATATAATGTGCATGATAAAAGTGAATTAATATTTCAAATATCACAGTTTTATTTAAATAATTTTTCAAATTATTCTGATGTTGTGAAATGAGTATCTACATTTAATTTTTCTAAACATGTTTTAATTTTGTTCTCGGATGAGTATCAAAAGTTGCGAAGGAACCAAATTTTCATAAATGAAAGTGAAAATTGAAAAAAAGGAGACGGGAAATTATTTCCATTTTTGAATGAAAATTATAGTTGAATTCTTTTTATGTCATGAACACATTAATTAATTATTAGTTCATTAATACCTTTCACAATGTTGAATTACATAAAGACTCAATTTTAAAATTCAAATTTCAGTTAACAAATTGATGATTTACTTGAGTGTTATATTATTAAATATCGGCTATAATTTATGTAATAACATTTTATTAATTTTTAAAACACATATCAGATAATTTCATTATTTATGTAAATTTTTGTTATGTTGTGAAATGAGTATCGGAATTTTGATTTCTAAATGATCCGAGTATATATTTTACTTTTTTCTGGAATATTTGAAAATGTTATCACTGATAAAAATTTTCTAAAAAAATACTGAGTAAAAATTATTTGAATAATTCACTATAAAAATAATTCTTGAACGCCTTGTATTTTATGAACAGAATAATGACTTATTATTAGCTGATTAATTTTCTTACGATATTTAATTACATGAAGATTGAATTCATTAATATAGGATATAAACCTTTTAATAAAAACGTATTTATATTTAACCTATATCTATTACAATTATATATTTTTTAAAAACGTTGATGATGTTTTGAAATGATTATATTAATTTAATTTTCAAAATCATCTATAAATGTGTTTTATTTTTTACAAGAACAATTTTTTAAGGTTATTAATAACTGATATTTTCAGGAAGGATGTTGAAAATATATATAAAGTAAAAATAAATTTATTATTTCAGTGGAACAAATTATTTGAGGTTTTTTATGCTGTGAACCATTTAATTCTTTGTTAGCTGATAATTTTCTTCACACTTTCTTTATATTGGTTCTAATTAGTAAAAAGGTTATTAATAAATTAAAGGTATAGAAACGCTGTTTCAAAATTCAAAGGAGAATATACACATAATTTAAACATTATTTGAATGTTTCGATGAAAATAACTGTTTCATGTTTTTAATTTTGTGAATTGCTTAATTCATTATCAACTGATTCTACTGAAAGTGACATTTTCTGGAATTAGTTTAAAAGTTTAGGATAAAATAAAGTGTTCAAAAATAAAAATTTAAATTAAAAAATATATATAAAGTTAAAGTTATTTTAATGTGTCATTAGAGAATTATATTTTAATGGTTTTTCTTTTGTAAAATGGTCAATTGTTTATTAGCTAATTAACGTTTTCTGTTTCTTAAAGTAAATAAAGATTAAAACTTAGTTCCTAAAATGTGAGTAACATAATTTAATTATTGACTTAATAGTATATTATGCACCTAGGGGGAGAAAAGGGACTTTTTCGACTAGTATTGAAAACGTACACAAGTCGAAAAAATCCCTCTCCCCCTTGGCGCATACGATATTTTTTATTACAAATGGATGAGTTAAGACATTTCTCACATTACAGCCATGATTTCAGCCCATATTAGATTTCATATAAAGGAAGCATGGTTTAGAGTAATTTTGAAGGTAAACTATGGTAACTTACCATAAATTTCCCAAAATTCAATTTTAAACATTTTTATAAATTTCCGAAAATTTATAAAATGCTTTGTAATTTATGGTAATACTATCGGAAATTTATGATGACTTAAGATAAAATGCTCAAAATCATATTTAGAAGTGTTTATAAATTTGCGGAAATTTATGGCCATTTTCGGTAATTTATGGTAATTTTACATGTAAATATGGTAACTTTACATGAACAATCCAAAATTAAATTTTAAGTATTTTTAGAAATTTCCAGAAATTTATGACATTTTTGGTCATTTATGGTAATATTATAGGTAATTTATGTTAAATTGAGATAAATTACCGAACATTCAGTTTTAAACCTTTTTTTTAATTTTCGGAAATGTATGAAATTTTTGGTAAGATTACAGGTAATTTATGGGTGAATTTCGCTCTCTTATGGTAATGTGACCAGTTATATATGGTAACTTTCCATGAATTACCGCAACATTCTATTATCTACAACCAAAATTTCCTTTGAGTTTTTACGGTGAGTGGGCTGAGTATCGTAAATTGCAAGCTCATAGATGTATAACTTTCATCAATCACCTCTGACGTCACTTTTCACTCCCTAGGGAGTAAAAAGTAGAGCTTTAGCCCTCTTCATAGGCTTCCAAAAGGCCTGAAATCATTCATGTATCAAAAAAAGGTACTATAATGAAATATTTAATTTAATTTGAATATTAAAAGTTTATTTATATTTGCAACTAAATTATTTCAATTAGATAATTTTTCAAATGATTCTGATGTACTGAAATGTGTATTTGCATTCGATTTTTCAAAACATATGGAAATACGTTTGATTTTTTTTCTGAAATTAGTATCAAAAGTTACAAATAAAACAAATTTTCAAAAATGAATGTGATATTAAAAGAAAATGTAGAGTACAAATTATTTCTATGTTTGGATGAAAATGATTGTTTAATGATTTTTATGTTATCATTGATAAAATAATCCATTAAGTGTTAGATGACTAATTTTTTCACAACATCGAACTAGATGAAGATTTAATTTTAACTTTTTTTTTAAATTAAGTATTTTATGTTGTGCAATGATTTTTTCTTAACATTTTGCTACCATATTTAAAAAAAATTTTTTTAAACAGTCATGGGAAAATTTTAAGCAGTTAATATTTCATTTTGAAATAATAATTTTTAATTTTAAAAATGTCAGAATTGTTTATTTTTAAATATGGAAGACTTTAAAACAATTATTTTTATTTTCTAGGATTTAATTCAAATTTAGGTAAACTTAATTTTTTAGGGCGTCAAATGAAGGAAAAATATATAGTTTAGATTCATTGGAAAATTTCAAACAATTTTTTACTGATGAGTTCTAAGAGCTCATTAAAAAAGATTACAAAACGTTTAAAATTATTTCATAAAATTTGAAAAAAGGGGATTAAAAGTTTTTAAAGCAACATTGTGCCATAATATATAATTTTACAACAAATTTTAGTAAATTTAAGAGATATTTATAAGTTTTGAATCGATTTAAAAAAATGAAAACTTATCAGATATTTTAGGACTTTTGTAAAATTTCAGGGTAATGAAAAAAACTCTTTAGGTTCCTAAAACAATTTCTTTCGATTTTTTAATTTGAAAATGGAGCTTTAGGAGAAAATTCAAAAAGATTTTCAAACATCAAATATTTCCTTAAATTTCGAGAAAGAGTAGAAGATTTTAGAGAAAAATGTTTCAATTTGGTAACATTTAAAAATAAAAAATTAATTAAACCATAAAATTCTATAAATATTGCGAAGTTTTAAAGAGAATAAAGGAGATTTTCAAACTGCAGCAGATTTTAAAAAATGCAGATTTATGCGAAAATTTTTGAACAAAAAGAAACCGAGATGTTAAAAACGCAAATGTCTGGGCACTAATGTTATTTTTTTAATAAAAAATTGTGGACAAAATGTGTGCGAAACTGAAAACCCAAATGGTAAAGTATCACATGCCCTTAATTAAAATAACTTTGAAAGGTTTCATCAAGAATTTTTTCTATTATTTTGTAAAATCACCTAAAAAATATATATTTTTTTGAAATCTAGATTTTTTATTGACGAATCTGAAATATTCAAAATCTTTTATAGTTTTCTTCAAATTCTTCAAATTTTCTTCAAATAAGAAATTTTTGAAGATTTTTCGGTAATTTTTTTACATTTCGAATGATTTATCAAAATTTTAAGAAAAATTTGATTCATTTAAAAATATTTGTAGGAATTCTAGAGGCTTTGCATAGATTTAAAATATTTTAAACCTTGTAAGTATTTTCGAAAATTTATGGAATATTTATTATTTCTTCTGAAATCATAAAAGCCCTAAATATATTTTGAAAAGGCTCAAATTTCTCTAATAATTTGTAAAATCCTGTAAAATGAAATATATATATTTTAAATCTTCTACATTCTTTTAATGACACATCTGAAATATTTTCTAATCTTTCCTAATTGTCTCATGAAAATTATAAAATTGATAGAATTCTAAAAAAATTTCTGATACTTCTTTCCTTGTAAATAATTTGAAAATGTGTGTGACTAAAAAAATATCAGAAAAGCATTGTTGTATTAAGTTTTTTAGACTAATACAAAAAAAACATGTTACGTTGCTGTAGTTAGAGAGTGGGACGGTAAAAGGGTCAAAAATAACGTTACGTAATATGTGAACGCTCCCTAATAATAGTACGCGTAAATTTTACGATTCATTGATCCACTGAATTCATTTTCTCAGAATCTAATTTCAACAAGAATATAGGTGTTCAGAAAATTTTAACAAATAAATTGTTATTAGAAAATTGAGTAAATGATAAAAACGAGCATAAAAGTGAGCGCGCGCACATAATAGTCTAGTACATCCTTAAAATGGAAAAATCTTTTTCCACGATTCTTTTTTAACATGCACTAAGAGACAAGGCGCCCCATCTATATCTTTTAACTTTTCAATTTATTATTATTTTAAACAGCGAAAATTTAATTCAACAGATAGTTAATATTCAACTTTTAATATTTCAATTACTGATCGACTATTCTTTTGATTAATTCAAGTTTGCATACATTTAAATAACGTCTTATAATTTAAAAAACTAAGAAAGATTATTTCTCTAGCTATCACGATATTCTCAAGAATTAACTTGTGTTTTCGGATTTTACTAGTTTTCGTATGGAGAGGTCTTTTCGAAAAAACTGTATATTTATGCACAAATTCTCGCGCAGAAAAATTGGCATGAGCAGGGGTCAGGCTTGGTAAAAATAGGCTTTATTAAAAGTCGAAGTTACGCAAAAAATTTTGTATTTAAATTCAAGTTGACAAATGATCTTACAGAGGTTTCAAATGTTAAGCATTTTCTCCTGTCAGATTCGAATTTTACAACATTAATTAACAACATATTGACACCTTATAATTCGACGAAAGAGATGTTCTCGATTTGAGGTTAAAGGTTACGTGCAATCCTAGTGTAAAAATATTATTTATAATTAATAGAAGTTCTTACTTGCACTTGAACCGCGATCTTATGGGAAAATATCGATTGCTCGAAACCTTCTGACTTTCAGAACGCTTTTTATTCTATGCATTTTTATAGATTCAATGTCAATCATTGCCAATATGTAAAGTTTGACAGTTGAAACTTGCAAATAATAATTTAAATAAGAAAATAGTAGAGATCCATCTGCCGTTAATTTTAAGAACTTTTACACTAGCCGGGCCCAAGCTAGAGCCACTGCAAGATTCAAGCTATGTCCAGGATAGGGGCCCTAATCTGGCCCAAGTCTAGAACCGGAAAGAAACTTGGCGATTTTTGCACGGGTTGGTATCCTCTAATATTTATTATTTTTGGTTCGTAAATTGTCAAAGGCTTATGGTCATTTTCACATGTAGATCACTTGTACCTATATTTTTTCTTTTTAGAGTTCAGGAAGACGAGATAAGAAAGTTCCAATATTTCAAATGTTTCTCTTTATAGTCCAGGAGCCAGCGACAGTTTTTTGCGACCAATTTCCTTCCTCCTAATACTTTGGGGAATGCTTCCGATAGGTTTCCAGTGAGCACAAAATTTGACACGTCTTTACGACATCGTTACGACATCTTTACGACAACTTTACGACATTCTATGTCCATGTCGTTTCGGTGTCTTTGCGATATCGTAAAGACATTGTCAGATCATACGACTCATTTACGATATCGTAAAGATACCTTAACGACATGGACGAAATTATGAATATGAATAATGAATTAGACTTTTTCATTCAATTTCAACTTTGTGCAGTCAATATCACAGGCACACAAAAAAAGTGGTCTGTCCGGTAGACTACACTACCATATCTTTATGTTTTTGGGGTCGCTGATTTCGAATCCAGAGTCCAAATAACCCAATCAGGTCATAGTTTCCCAAAAAATGCAAAAAGAGACGTAAAAACGACGAAAACGGCGTTTTTTCTTGTACATTTTGTATAAAAACAAAAGATTTGTATATCCCGTCGACTTTACAACCATATTTATATGTTTTTTGGGTCGCTGAATCTGAATCCGGGGTCCGAAGGACTATGCCAGTTCAGATTTCACCGTAAAAAGCATAACTATAGTCGAAAATTGGCCATTTCGAATTTCTACGTTAATATTTGTATTTTAAACTCACGCAAACCTCAATCTTAAACATACAAAGCCCAAGTGAAAGAAGCCAGAATTCATAAACCTAAATCTGTCAAGCCCAAACTCAGAAATTCTTAAAACACATATCCTGAATTCATATAGCGTAATGAAGCGCAAATTGTCAAAAATGACAGCAATTCTATCTTTTGAAAATGTAAAACTTCTGCCGCGTTTTACATAGGTTATATAAAGGTTCAATGATCGATAGACCGGTCAAGCACTTCATATTTAAGAGGCTGTAAACATCCTTCTTTTTCCTTAACTTCCAAAGACCTACGAACTCACGGCAATCCATCTCATAAATCCTTAATGTACTCATCAATACCCATGAATTCCAAACCACACTGAGAGAAATCGTAGGGATTCATTCACGGAACGGCTCCTCGATCTAATAACCAGCTTTTGCCGTGAAAAGACAGCAAGGAATAGAGATACAAGGTCACGCTTTCGTGCGAGAACTGTTTTCTCAGAAGCTTCGACTTGAGAGGGAA
>NC_046665.1:98327282-98329357 GCF_010883055.1 Belonocnema kinseyi | reverse complement strand
TATGTGGCAAATTTGATGTGCCAGTAAATCGTAGATCATTTAGTGATGACCTTATATCAATGTATGAAGACTATTTTGGTATAAAAGTCCAAAACCAAACTGTCAGTCACTTACTCGTCACAAAAGTAATGAAGGCAATAAGAAAACAGTCAAAATTAGAAAACCAATGATATGGAGGCAACCTTTGCGAGAGGAAGACTGCTACTTCTGTATGACCAATCTTAATGGAATGAATAGAAAAAATAAAGGTAGTGTCAAATATGCTGATGTATCTAGCGTCACAAAACCAGAGGAAGATAACGATACTTCAAAAACCTTCAGGAAATTGTCAGTGAGCAGAGAGACGACTCATACGGTAGAAAACGATGACGAAATTGATCGTAACAGTGACGAAAGTATTCTGAAAAATGATAAATATGATGATTATGACGAAGATGGTATTGAATATGATGACGATGAAGATGAAGAACAGTATCTTCCACATAGCGAAAACCGTGGTGCTCCAGAGTTATTTACGTGGGCAGAATTTAATGACTGTGCACGAGATCTAGGACTTGTTAAAGATGGTATGGAATATTTAGCTTCCATTTTCAAGAAAAAAAATTTGTTTGCTGAAAAAATAAAAATAAGTTCTTGTAGGAATAGAGAAAAAGGTTTTAGACAATACTTTAAATCTGAAGTTAATGAAAAGGGAAAATTAGTGTGCTGTGATAATATTAATGGGTTGACGGAAAAGATGAAAGCCGGTATTTATAAACCAGAAGATTGGAGACTATTTATTGACGCTTCCATGCGCAGCCTGAAAGCAGTATTACTGCACAATACTAATGTTTATGCTCCAATTCTAGTTGCACATTCTACGGAATTGAAAGAATACTATAGTACTCTTAAACTTCTTCTGAAAAAACTTAACTACTCAACGCATGAATGGAAGTTGTGTGGAGATCTGAAAGTTCTTGGAATTTTATTAGGACAGCAATCAGGGTTTACAAAATACCCTGTTACTTGTGTTTATGGGACAGTAGAAATCGCATCAAGCATTATAAAAAAAAGAAATGGCCAAAAAGAACATCATTTGACGTAGGAAAATTGAACATAATTGAAAAACCTTTAGTCAATCCAAAAGATATTTTAGTTCCACCCCTTCATATCAAGCTTGGTCTTATGAAGCAATTTGTCAAAGCTCTTGATATTGACGGTGACTGCTTTCTATACTTGAGCAATCAATTTCCACAACTTTCCGAAGCGAAGTTGAAAGCGGGTGTATTTAATGGACCACAAATACGAAAAATGTTGCGGGATCCGTAATTTATTAAAAAAATGACAGACACTGAAAAGGCTGCCTGGCTCAGTTTTAAGATGGTTGTTGAAAATTTTTTAGGCAATCACAAAAGTGCAGATTACAAAAAAATTGTTTCTGATATGGTTTCAAATTTTTGTGAAATGGGTTGTCTAATGAACTTGAAGCTCCATTTTTTTGATTCTCACATTGACGAGTTTCCAAAGAATCTGGGAGATTTTAGTGAAGAACAAGGCGAACGTTTTCACCAAGGCATCAAAGAGATAGAGCGTAGACATCAGGGACATTAGGATGTTAATATGATGGCTGACTACTGTTGGTCATTAAAACGAGATCAAGTTTCAAAGGGAACTAAACGGAAGCGACACCCACGCCGAAGATCTTTTGAAAAAAAATGAGTCCGCTATTGTCGAATAAAATCGTGAGAGGCGAGGGGACTCACGCTAATCTAGTACCCCAACGTGAGAGGTAAGGGGAACTCACGCTAATTCAGCACCCCGATCTATAAAGACGAAGGGACTCATGCTAATATAGCATCATAACGTGAGAGGCAAGGGGACTCACGCTAATCCAGCACCCCAAAGGGAACAGAATTTACTACGTCCACGCCGTTGTTCCTGGGTAATGCTGAAAGTAAATAAAACTCGTTCCAAAAAAAGTGTTTTATTTTTCATAGATCCTACAATTTCAGGCAAGGGGAATCATGCTCATGGAACACCCAGATGGGACTATTGGAACCCCAGATTCAGATTGAGCGACCCAAAAGATATAAAGA
>NC_046665.1:98314417-98327182 GCF_010883055.1 Belonocnema kinseyi | reverse complement strand
CAGCGACCCAAAAGACATATAGATATGGTTGTAAAGTCGACCGGACATGAAAATCTTTTGTTTTTATACAAAATATACACGAAAAAACGCTGTTTTCGTCGTGTGTAGTCTACCGGACAGACCACTTTTTGTGTGTGCCTGTGTATTCTATAAAGGTTTACTGGAAATGCGAGAAAGAAATAATTAATTTAACTCGACAAAATATTTTTAGGACAATAAACAAAAATCAATTTGCGCTTCCGGAATTTCACAATCTCGGAATACGGATAGTAGATGGCGTTGTAATGTAAGTTGATGAACCCTTTGTTTTAAGTCGAATGTGTCCAAAACAGATTGGGTATATTCAAGCCCTCGCTAAATAAAATCAATCGTCTTTTAAAAGTGTACATATATATTTATTGAGAAACTTGATTTCTATGTTCATGACTTTTTGTTAATAGTTACAAACAGACAGTACGACAATAAAAGATAAAGAATTATTGAATTTTTTGTTGTAGAATTTAAAGTAACTTTTCGTTCATTAATAAAAGCATATAATTTTTTTTGTGAAGATCAAAAGTTTACTCTTGTCATTGTTGTTCGTAAATTTTAAAAGGCTTTTTATTATTTTCACTGTAGGTCACTAATATGATTTTTTTTAGAGTTAATGAGGATTGAAGGCATAATAAGAAGATTCAAATATTTTAAATATTTTTCTTTATTTCCGTTTTTCTTTCTGGTATTCCATGAAACATTCCACATTTTTTAGGTTGAACGATCCACATAAGGTGCTGCAATTTGAAATAAAGTTTTTAACATTTCTTCAAGTTTTCTAATTTTAATAAACATCTTAAATAATAAACGTTTTTTCCATGTCATTAGGCTTATTTTAAAGGTAAATTTATGAAAAATTATAGTAATATGTCATTATAATTTTTTTTTTCATTGTGAAAAAAGTTAACATGAAAAAATGAGCTGTATAATTTAAAACAGTCTCATTTGCAGCAACTGAGTAATAAAAAAAAAGTAAATGTATATTTCAAACAATTTTATCAATACTTACTGATTATTATTTTTCAGCAGAAAAAATATGAACATTTTTCAAAATTTATCACTTCAAACTTAATTGACTTTAACTTTTTGTACAATTTATATGCGGTCAAGTTTGTGCAAATCTTCAGAAATTTACTTCTGAAGTGAGCACAAATACACTGAACATCTTGTTGCAATTTCATATCTTATTTACGAGGTCTGTTCAAAAAATACGCGGACTGTTTGAATTTCGCGGCTCGAGTTGGTTTCAGGAGAATCCGCTTGGTGTCGCCAAGTTCGTACAGGTCAGTTGTTTAAAATGAGGTATTCCAGTCGCAGATATTTTCATTTGTTGATAAGCTACACGGTTTTAAGTAAAGAGTGTTTTTTGTATTGTAAAATGGGCAGGCTGAAAGAGCAACGAATTGCTGTGAAATTTTGTGTGAAACTCGGGAAATCTGCTACTGAAACATTTGCCATGCTAAATATGGCCTACGGTGATGTTGCCATGAAGCGTCCTGCATGTTTCGAATGGCATGATCGTTTCAAGGGTGGCAGACAGTCGATTGACGATGATGAGCGTCCTGGGCGTCCTTCAGCGTCAACTGACGATCCACACGTTGACAACATCAACACCCTGGTGCGCGAAAATCGACGTCTGATCATTAGGGAGCTTGCCGAAGAGTGTGGGATATCAGTTGGATCTTGTTACGAGATTTTGACCGAAAAATTGAAAATGCACCGCGTCTCTGCGAAATTTGTGCCACGCTCCAGCTCACTCAGCACTCAGAACTCGTGAGATTTTGGCCAAACACTCGATTACTGTTCTTCCCCACCTCCCATACTCACCTGACCTTGCTCCTTGTGACTTTTTCTTCTTCCCAAAACTAAAAAAACCCATTAAAGGAAGAAGATTTGAGACGACTTCGGAGATTGAGGCAAATGCGACGAAGGAGCTGAAAGCCATCACAAAAGAAGCGTACCAGGACTGTTTCAACAAGTGGAAACACCGTTGGGATAAGTGTGTGCGTTGGGGAGGATAGTATTTTGAAGGAGGCCCAGACGTGTAACTTCCAAATAAAGTAAATTTTATTATTACCTCAATCCGCGTATTTTTTTAACAGACCTCGTAAAATTAAAAAAAAATCTGCTCTCTTTCTGCAAAACCTTCTACAGAAATTGACAAAATGAATTTCTCCAGGGCTAATTTTATTCAGAATTTAGATAGCTTTAAATCAATTAAGCGAGAAAAGGATCCCGCTCGTTTCATATTGAAATTGAATTTCAGTTAGATAAACAATGGTGCTTTGTATTAAATACGAGTAAAACTTGAGAGTTATAATCCTTACCAGCGTCGACTACCACTGCAGCCAAAAGTACTGCAGCAGCCAGGAGGCACAAAAGAGACAACAGCTTCATAACTTCTTTTTACGTGCAGAACTGAATGTGTTGGAAGTTACAAAGACTTTTTGCGCTTGTAGTATTTTTGAAAATATGCCTTGCGACGCTTCTTTTATACTATTTTGAAAAGCCTTATACCATAGCCCCTTCTTCGATAATTACATATTGATATGTACGTTGCCTGAAGAGGGTTAATGATGAAGATAAACCATTTTCGGTGTATCTATATGTATTAAGTTCAAAAAAATAAATTTAAAACGTAAACAAATTATTCTACCGCAATACTTGCGTTGTCTAAAACGAATATTCGAGAAATGTATAAAGCGAAATCTGTGAATATTTATGTTTTCTGGAATTCTAAATATTTTAATTATTATGCATTCCAGAAATACTGGAATCCATTGCCAAAATTGTTGATAGCCCGCACAAAATTTTTGATTATTTTTATTTTTTTTCGTGGTGTCTATCAAAGTTCAAAAAATGAATTGGCACCTCCGGAATTTAACAATCTCAGAATTCGGACAGAAGGTGAAATTCTAATTTAGCGTGATCTAAAAATATAAATTAAACAAAGTTTTGAAATTTGTACCCTGGCCCTATTTACTTTAATGAATATTTATTGATAATTATTTAGATGTTTTACTATAAATGTTTAGAAATTTGTTTTTGGCCTTCACGTTTCCTTAAGATACTATTTGCTAAATTACCTGATGGCCCAAATTATACCACTTTGTTTTAACTCCATAAAACTTTATCCCTACCTGATAGAAGTTTTCCCTTTAACTTTATACAAATTTGCCCCAATAATTTATCAGCCACTATTTTATACAACTTTTGTTAACTTTAATTCATTATTAATAACAAAATAAAGGCTATTTTTCTTGGTTTTCACGTTTCCTAAAGTTTTCCAAATTTTCAGAAAAAAAATGCTCATTAAAAAAATGTATTATTGTATCAATATTTACAGAAAAATAACATCAACTTTTGTTTAAAATCAGAATTCTTTTTGAATAACATTTCATTCAATAAATTTGAATACACCTTTCGGAATAGACGGTGTAGTCAAAGTCAGACCAGGGCATAAGACTATCACTAGACTTGGCCCAGACCTGGTACCAGACTTACATGACATTTTTCTACAGGAATCCTTTTTCAACAATATCGATTACTGGACCTCATAAGGCACTTGGAACGATAATCGTTCTTAGTTTTCAACATTTACCACGTTTTGTATAATTGATGTAAATCTAAATTATTGAAAATCATTTAAAATTAATAAATGTGGATTAATTTTCAATAATTTTCAATTCTGAATATAAATCATTAATTTTATTTATTATATTCAGTACCAAACTTCATCATTATTATTATCCTTATTATTATATGCAGGTTTACTAAAAAGGTGAGAAAAAAATCATTTATTTCGTTAAGAATAATGTTTTTAATAACAAAAAATTGATATAAAATGGCTTAGGGAATACAATCTTTCAAATTTAATTTTGTGGAAAAAAACAAGTTTAGCTAAAAAATTAATCTTACTTTCTTGTGAATATTGTGACAATAATAATTCCTTTGCCTTAAACTTTTTCAAATGTGCAGAAACGTGAAAATAAAGGGAAATAGCCTACATTTTTGCTTTTCACAATGAACTAAAAGTTCAGCAAAGATGTATAAAATAAGGGCTGGCATAATATTGGGGAAAAGTGATACAAGGTTTAAGGGCAAACTGTATTGTATTGAATTTAAAAAGGGAATAGTTTTGTTTTAGTCACGTTTAAACCTACATAAAATTATAAGAAAGGACTCAAATCTTCCATAAATATTTTCACTAAAAAATGGAGAGAACGAGATTTAATTAGGAACTAATCATACGTAAATAAAAAGTATATTTGAAAACTCTTATCACTGTATGAATGTTTTTCCTAAGCATGCGATTTTATACGTGTTATTTTACGTTATGGCAATATGTGTTATAACATTCTGAATAAGAACTTTTTTATTGGAATTTATATAAATGTTAAATTATTTTTTAAATTTCTTGCTTCTCAGACATTTTTTATTTATTTAAATAAATTTTTTCATGGCGAATGCAGCAGAAGCAAGAAGATTCAAAAGTATATAAGTTCTATAAAAGAAGGTGTTATTCAGAAAGTCATAATTGCACTTCTATTAAAGCCATTAAAGCCAGAGCATTGTATATTTTTTAGATATTTAGGGACTGTCGTCTACCTAAACTTATTTTTTGACAACTTTAAGCTGTGATAAATAGGATTTGAGCTATATATGAAAACAAATTGATAACTTTTGTAACCGAATTTTTTTATATGAAATAAGTTTTTCGGGTGTATTGTTCATTATGGTTGTCCGAATTAAATTTTTTAGTTGGTATAGAAGCAATTAAATCGTATTGGTGAGCTAATAAAATTGTTTTCGACCAACCATTATATTGTTAAGGGCCAAATCTTTTTTGTAAATAAAATGTAAATATATTCATACAATATAATATAACTTTCTGTATGAGAAAAATCCTAGATGGACAAAATTTATTGATTCAATAAACTGTGTTTGATTTGTAGAAAATTGTTTACATAATCACAATTAATTTTCGGAATACTGAGTGATTAGAAGAGAGAGAGTGATTAATTAAGAGATTCCTCTCAAATACTTTAAAATACCTAAAATACTTGAATAATTACTTTTAAGTATGTTTTCAGGATTTGATAAGTTAAATGCAACGAATAATAAAATGTACCAATCTTTTATCTTGAAACACATCTATTAGAGATCTTAGGCCCCATTCATCTAAAATCTGTTGGAAGACAGTGTAAGCCATCCCAACGTTTTTTTTTTTTTAATAAACAAAAATTCTTTTTCAAGTTTTTTTTCTATGATAAAACTGCAAATAATATTAACGATCAAAATGCAGAGAAGTGATTTTCGCTCGAATCCACCAGATTTAAAACTTTTTTTTTTAGCCAAAGAAATTGTTTTGTATCTTCAACTGCTTTTTTGGTAGTCGCTACTAAATTTTTGTAAGAACAACCAAAACTGCTCAAAAATATTATTTTACTGCTAGGACATTCTTTATTTTGTCAGAAATTTTTAAAAATGTTCTTTTCCAATTTTTTCATCTATAAAAAAAAAATTTAAGAAATTTTTTTATTACAAGATGTTTAGCAAATTTAGCCTCTTTTAGGATTAAAAGAACAAAAGCATCAGCTCCAAAGATGATTTATGCATTCGATGTTTGTGGTCGAATGCCTGTGCTTTGTTTTTTTAAGCAATCTCATTAGATAAAACTTTTTACATTATCAAAATATCGTTTTCTTTTTTTTGAAAATTCATCGTTTTGTTGAGAATTCGTCTTTTTGAGTTGCAAATTCATATGTTTTTGTTATATTCCCATATGATTTTTGCCCTTACTTTAGCGCTCTTATGGGCGTAAATTTCCAAATCTTTAATTTGGGGCGTCAAAATAGAGGCTTAGTTTTTGTTTCTAATTTAACGCTACACACTCAACCTTCCTGTACAGAATAAAATTATTTTACGAAAAATTAACAAAAGTAGAGCAAGAAGAAAACTTAGTGACATTTGCGTAATGTTCCAAGTTATTTTTCACACAGAAAAAATATCCATTAAATTTTACAGAACTAATCCTATAGTAGAGGATACGCTGGGTAGTTTTATAAAAGTTAAAATCGTCTTTATTTTACATTGCGTTGAACTAGTCCCGAAACTATAGAAAAAAGTTCTATAAAATTATTTTATATATATTATAATCACTACAATATTTATAATTGCACACTATGAAATTTTTTATTCGCCGCGGGTTCGAACCGTATATCTTAAAAGATTTCAAAAAATTCAATATATATTTTCAGAAATTTAATAGATTTTTAAGGATTTCCACAAATTTCCGAAGATTTTTTAAAGATTTTACAGACTTTAGAGAGTTCAATAACATTATTTATATTTTTTAAGTACTTTAAAGTCTTAAAACTTCTTTAAACTCTACCGAAATTCCTTACAAATTCTGAACAATTACTTTGAATCCTTTAAATTCGTTAAAAATATCTTGAACACTTTTAAACAATTCGAAATCTTTTGAAATTCAATTAGAAACTTTAAAAATGTTTAAATCACATAACTCCCGTTAAATACCTTGAAACGCCTGAAAATCTCTTTGCATAGATAAAAATATTTTTAAATTACATGTAGATCCTTAAACTTATTTGAATTATTTTTAAATTATTTAAAATGCTTTGTAATATCTTTAAATTCCTTTACAAACTGTTTAGTTTCTGTCTCCGCGGCTAGCGCCTAATACTTAACATTATTTAAAATATTTACAGTTTTATCACATCTACTTCCTCTTCTATTTATAATCCTTCCTTCCCTTCTTCTTCATCTTACCCAACACCCTCTTCACCCATGCTACTGCCCTTTACTCACCCCTTTTATGCAACAATACTTCCATGCTTATCCCACTCCTTTCAGCCTCTTCACATTCCTCCGACCAGTGCCCAATGTTTGCATCCCCCTTTCTGCACAATTCACACATTCTCTTCTCTCTGGAAAGCCAGAACCTTTTATAATTATCCATGCAACCGCATCTCATTCTCGCTATAAGTCCCTGACTTCCTTGCTCTCCTTTCTCACACAAATATTGCGCTCCTTCCTTGGCATAATCAACACATAGTTCCCGTTAAACCTTGACTCTCTTATTCTCTCCTCTCCTTCTGCCTTCTGTTTCTCCATGCCATTTTTTTGAACCAGCTCATATACCTTCCTTCCTCTTGCATCCTTCTCACTTCATCCATCCGCAATCTATTCATTCTAAAATACCTTTCCCTTTCCAACTCCATCTTTGCAACACCTTGTCTGTTCTCCTTCTCCCACCAACGCGCCCTAACCAATTTACTTCCCACCTCTTTCAAAAATTTCTCCTTATATTTACACTCTCTACTCCCTGTTATAATCCCTAATAAGTTCTTCCTATCTTCCTCCTCACTTATCTTCCACCCCCACCCTTCCACTCAGTAAAATAAGACACTTATCACTAACGAATGAAACAATTCTATTCTCCTTGCAAAATCATCTGCGCACAACCTCTTTCCCAGCCCCACACCTGCCTTATCACCACATTTGCCCTTCTCACCCTCTCTTTTATATGACCACCTACTCCCCCATTCCTTCGAAACAGGAAGCCGATGTGCACAAACTCTTTCACCTCCTGCACCGGTTTTCCCTTCCACTTCCACTTCCCTTCCTTATATCTCCCACCTCCTTTCTTGAAAACCATAACCTTCGACTTTTCCGCATTTAAATCTAACCTATTTTTGTCCAAGTATCTTCTCAAACTTCTCATCATCTCCTTTAAAGCCTCATCGCTCTTTGCTAGCAGCACTACGTCATCTGCATATGCGAGTGACCACATCCTGACACCTCCTACCCTAACTCCTTCGACCACTCCGGCCGCCAGCTTACTTTCCATATCCGCGATCAAAATTGCAAAAAGCGTTGTGCTAAGCCAGCCCCCTTGCCTCACCCACCCTACCCATCCAGAATCCCTCAGAAATCCCCTCCCCTCCTCTCACCCAATCGCTGCAAGACGTAAATATTGGCAATAGTACTATATAGAAATATATTGGCAATATTCTTTTCCCCTCAACATCCTTATGCAGCTTATCTGCCAACACCATCGCGTATATTTTTTACGCAGTATTCTTTAGCGTAATTCCTCTATAATTTTCCTGTCCCTCCCTATACCCTCGCTTATATAGTGGTTGGATCAACCCCTCCCTGCACCCTCTTGGGAATCCCTCCCCCTTCATACTTTATCCACTACCCCCTTTAGCCTCTGCCTTACCTCTTGTGTGCCAAATAGCCACGCTTCGTTCTCTACTGCGTCCAGCCCTGCTGCCCTCGATTTTATCAACTTCCTTATCTGCTTCTAAATCTCCTCGTCATTTAGCTCCTCTCCATCTACCTTCCTCATTCTTCTAATCCCCTTATCTCTCTTTCGTCCCCTTCTTTGCATACAACCTTTCGCTTTCTCTTTTAGATCCTCCTATATCTCTTCCACAGACTTCTTCTCAAAGCTTGCGTTACCCACCTGCTCCTGATACTTCCCTATCGCCTCTCTCGTCCATGACACCCACTCCCCTAACAACCCTTCTCCCCCACCCTCCTTTCGCCCGCCTCCCCCTGTATCTATAAACTTAATGGCTGATGCTCTGATTCCACCCTCTATTCCACTGCGAATTTCTCTATCTCCTCCCACTCTTGCATATTGATAATCACATAGTCTATCACCGATCCACCAATCTTACTCACATACGTGTATTCTCTCTCTTTGTCTCCTTTTACTATACCATTCGCCACTGCCCAGCCTCTGTCCTCCATCTAGTCTTTCAGAATCTCCCCCTCTTTATTTATCATCTTATCCTTTGATTTTCTTTCAAAGCTCTCCCCTTCTCGGTACAGACCCCTCCCAATTCTCGCATTAAAGTCTCCTCCCAGTACCACCATACCCTCATCTCTCTCTCTCCTGGTAAGTTTCCCACCCTTTCTTTAATCCTTTCCATCCCATTCTTATTGTACACAGTCACAAACTTATAAATTACCCCTCCTATTTTTACAGTCCTCATTTGCACGCCCTCCTCCTCTCCCTCTCCATGAACTTCTTCCTCTAATCCATTCCTAACCCCTGTTAGAATTCCCCCACTAGCCCTTCCTTTTCTCTTTAGCTTGACGACCTCCTGTAACCTCCACCTATACCCCCTTGGCAACGTACGCTCTACTCTATCCCATTCCTTTTTCTTTAGCCACGTCTCTACCAGCCCAATCACATCAAATTTCTAAATATACCTCTAGAAATCCTCATCTTTCTTATTTAACCCTGCTACGTTTCAGTACAGCACCTTTAACGCTCTTCCACCCTGCTTAACTCCCACTAGTTCCCCTGCACCTTCTTCAACACCTCCTCCTCCTCGTCCCATACCCACATTTTCTCGTCTATTTTTAATTACCGATACCCTACCTTCGACGCTCTCACTTCACTTCTTTCCTTCCTAGCCCTATCATTTAGCATTCACACCATTTTCTCACCCCCAACATCCCCCAGCACTGCAAAAACCACCCTTGTCCCCTATGCAGTTCCAAACTTCTGACCACAGAACTACCCTGCTCCCTTTCCCACTTTCTCACTACCGCCACCAACATGCAAGTCCTCATTGATTTTATAACAATTCGCCTAATTAGCTTGAAGTTCAAATTATAATTTCGTTCCGTAATAAGAATTTTAAATTATAGAATTTTAAAAGCTTCAACTTTGAAAGATACAATTTAGATTTCAATATTAAATTGTCAAATCTTGATCACTTTGAATCCATAATTGTTCAATTTCAAAAGTTTGCAATTATCAATTAATTAATTTTGAACGCTTTTAAGTATAAATAATTTCGAATGCTCTAATCTTAAAATATTTAATTTTTCAGGTTTTGACATTGCCCTATTTTCTAAATTTTTAATCTGAAATCATTTAATTTCATGATTCATCAATTTAAAAGAAAATTGTGTGAAAGGAAAATCTATTTCTTCAGAATCTGTGGTAACTAATTTGCAGTTATTTTTTGTGGTACAGAAAAAACTGAATTCAAAAAATTTGTATCTTTCTCACCTTTTTCTTTAGACGTATTTGATACCTTTGGGGGTGGGGTGGATCTGGGTTCTTCATAACTATCTTTAAAATCTTAGCGCGGGTTTGCATTTTTCCTTTTCCTTGCAGCCACCAGATTAGGGCAAACTTCTTTCCTCTTGAAATCATTTCGATGTTATAACTTTAATATTTATTATTTAAAATCAATTAAACGGTTGCTTTCACAAACTGTAGTGATGGAATTTTAGAAAAAACAATAAAGCGTCAAATTAGGGCCTATATTTCGACTGGGGGGAAATTTAATTTGCGTTGAATCAACTATTTTGTTGACAGATTTCGTCTTATTTGGTTGGAAATTTGCCTTTTTGGTATAAATTTAATCTTCTTCGTTAAAAATGTATCTGTCTATTGGAAAATTGATCTAATTCGTTCATTTTATTTAGATTAAAATTTATGTTTTTATCTATAAATTTGACTATTCTATGTTGAAAATTGATATATTTTAGTTGAAAATTGAACTATTTAGTTAAAAATTAATGTATTTCATTGAAAAGTCATATTTTTTGTAGAAAAGTAATTTAAATATTCACAAAGACTGTAATAATGTGTAATTAAATTTATATATAATAAATTATATTTATTGTATATAAAGAGCGGATTAGAGTTACTCTGAAGTAAGGAATTATTTCTAATTGAAACCGTTTCAATTCTAAATATTTCAGATATGTGAAATTCTGAAAGAATGATACCATTTCGAATGTCATGAAAAGGAATTGAACTTATCTCATTGATGAATCAAAAAGTTTAAATAAAATGTTCAAATTCAAAAAATTCCTTTTGGAAGAAGTTCAAGCTGCTTAATTTCTAATTCTAAGGGGTCGGAATCCATCAATTTTATTTTTAATTCAAGAATCTCGAATTTGAATGATTTCAGATTAAAATTTTAAGAGGACAATTTCAAAACGTGAAAGATGTAATATTTTCTGATTGGAATTTTCAAAAACAGATTATTTAAAAATCAGATCAATAAAAATTGTATTATTTCGAAATAAAAGCATTGAAAATTCAATAACGTAAAAGTTATTAATAAAGTTCCAATTCGATTCAGTTTCAAGAATCTAGAGAATACATTATATTATATGTCAAGATTCTTCCTTCGGAATCAGTTTTTATTTCTATGAATTTAACAATAATTGAATTATGAAGGTTCTAAGTGGAAAGTTTTTCCATTTCGAACAGCGAACCAATAGTGTAATTTTTAAAATTTTTAAATTTCAGTTGGAAGTTTTTGAATTTTGAAAGCATATCATAGCACGTACTAATGTATGTAAAAAATAAAATGTTTGACAAAAAATATGAATTGTCAAAAAAAGAAAAGATTAGTAGACTTTTCAACCAAAAGAAATGACCTTTTAATCAAAAAAGATTTTCAATTAAATATAAAAATATTTTAATTCAACCACACTCATAGATATTTCGGGAGATTACTTCACGGTACTGCTCCTTGATATTATTTCTTTTTGGTACAAGAACTAAGATCTCGGAACCATTGCTTTTAAAGCATAAATGCTCGTAAATAATGATTATTTACCAGAAACTATGCAGCAATCAGATTGAAAACAAGATTTGAAGTACGAGATATTGTACTTATTTTCTTTTATTGTTCCGTATTAAATAATTAAATATCAGAAGTATCGCTAACATTTTTTATTTTAATGTTTCAAAGATGGAATCCTACATTGTTGAAAATTGAAAACAGAATTCTTTGAAAAAGTAGCGCATGAAGATCTGAAAAGCATAATTTAATTAAAATTTATTGATAAACGTCTCAGCTAAACAAATTTTTTTTGAAAAAACTATTGTTTTCGTCACCACCTTAGAATTTTTCAAAATTTTGGACTTCCCCTATCATTTAAAGAATTGTAAAGTTGTTCGAGACAGATAGAAAAAAAGCATTGAAATAACGTATGTGTCCCAGTTGGTAAAGAAAGTTGTCTTTACACTTTTATAACGTAATTTGTAATTTACAAAAAACTTTTGCAAAGAAATCGTGAAACCAAAAACTTTCCATTATATTCGGAATAAAAAAATAACAACCATCGACTTCTATCTCGCAAGTGCCGCAGTATTTTTTGGCACGCGAGCCTTTGAGGTTGCAAGCCAGTGATAGCTCCGCACTCCCGAGACTAACGATCACAAGGGAATTCGTTTTAACCGAAAATTCTAGATACAGTCGCCGCAACTCCCTTAAAAATTCTCGATACAACTGGTTCTTTTCCCCCTCTTTAGCTGCTATGTTGTTGCCCCCTAGAGCCGATACCTCGATCAGGAATATATTTCTTTTCTCAGAGTCTCGGAGAACCACATCAGTAGTTGCCTTAAAAATTCTCGATACATTTCCCGACTATCTCTTCCAATGTTTGAAATTATTTCAGAATTAACTTAAATTTAATGAATATTTGAGGAAGGACAAACAAGAATTCAACATGTACAATTTTTCTTTTTGCAACTTTGAGGAAAGCCACATTATTTCACGTATCCAAAACATACATGACGATTTTTCTTTAGGTACACAAAATTGGTTGTGCTGTATCCTACCAGGTGTATACATATGAAACCGGTATTGCCATTTAGCGGCCAGTAGGCACACTTGTAGGCACTGTCGGAACTTACCATTTGTGCTAATTGGCGTA
>NC_046665.1:98304210-98314317 GCF_010883055.1 Belonocnema kinseyi | reverse complement strand
GCGCATACTTTGAATAAAATATTTGTTATCATTCTCTTGAAATAAATGTGTTTTTTTCTTGAAAAAATACCGGTTTCATATGTATACACCTGGTAGTGTCTAAGCTCTACCGGATAAATACTATACATAATATAATCCACTGTCTGCAGCGAGGGCTATGGTTAAAGTTAGATTTGCTAAAACCTTGGACAAATTCAACATTCGGTTGATAGGGAGCCGGGTGAATTGGTGGAGCATCATTAAGATCATTGCGAGTAATATAATGTCCTGGCTGAGATAATTCTGCAAGAAAAGAACACAATTTCCATAATGTTGATAGATTTTCTGAGAATAGAATCAGTTTTTTGGATCAAATATTTTTATTCTCATTGAGCCTCCTTGTATCTCGGGAGTAAGTTTTTGTTGTGTAACAATTAAAAAATCTATTGTATATTTAGTTTTCTCTAAAGTAATCATTTTAAAATGGTTTAAGAATAAGTGGCAGTAATTTGAATTTGCTATTTAAAAGAAGGAATAAAATGCTCGAGCTTGAATAAATCTGCAATTATGATCTTCTGAATAATACCTTCTTTTATGACTCAGGATTACTGCTACAAAACTTTACACAATAACTCCATTCCATAATATAAAATATGTAGTTGTTTTAGAAAACGGCTATCATGACTTTTTTCACTTTTGAATCAAAATGATCATAAGGTATCACATTAATGAGAAGAAAACAAATCTAGAAGGTGCAAAGACTTTTTGTGCTAAGTTCCATCGAAGACCACCGAGATAAGCAACTACATATTCGTTACTATACTTACCAACAAAATTGCCGAAAACTTCTAAGCCGAGGAGCACGATACCAAAAACTATCTTCAGTTTCTCTGCTTTGCGAAATTTAGTGTTTCATTAATATTCTACAAAACGTCTTCTTATATACCCTTTATCTCTTTCGTAATTTGGAATAATTTCATATGTTTGTAAGACGATTTGGAGGGGTGAAGCTTATCTTCCTAACATGTTTATATTTTATTAATTACGAATTTCGTGTATTTCGATGGCTGCTTAGGTTCTCTTACTGTTTAATATATGACTGGCAATATTTTTTTTCCTAAACAGGTTGGCTACTGTTAATATTATCTATAGAATGGCCTTCATTTTCTTAATTTTTTTAGATGTTGCTAGAAAGGAAGATATTTTTTGTTTTCTTAACATTTAAATGAATCCTCAAATAATGTAATAAATTTGTAATGCTTAGGCTCATTTTAGAAAGAAATTTCTGAAGAAATGGACAACCTCACTATTATTATTGTGGAATTTTCTAATTTGTTAGTTCTAAGTATTAAATGTGAAACAAGAATTATTAAAAGAATTTAATAACAGAATTTTGTCATTTTGTTCATCTGAAACAATGAACATTTTTCAATGCCTGTGGGATCAAATTTTAATATTTTTTTTTAACAGAGAGAAATACTATTTGTAGTATTTTCTTTAATTATTATGCAAAATATTTCAAACAGAACGAGATTTAATGAGGAACTAATTATACGCAAATGTAACGTATGTTCTAAAACTCTTATCACTGTGTCAATGTTTTCTTAACGATGCAATTTGACATATGTTATGTTATAGCAATATGTGTTAAAAAATCATTTCAGGAGGCTTACTTATTAATATTTTCGATTTTAAGCTTCCAAAAATGCCTTGGGTTCACACGTTAGCAAAATATATTTTGAAAAAACTATTGTTTTCGTTATTTCTATATTCTTATATATGCCAATTTTTTACGTATCTAGATTATAAACGGCTCCTTACATTAGTACATCGTATTACTTGCGGATTGGTATTAGATACAAAATCTTTAGGAAACTCGTGATTCATTTGATAATTTCTTGGAAATTACGAGTCAAATATATTTAAATTTTTAATAGATATATTTTCGATATCTTGAATAGCATTTTTCTCGTGTTAAAAAAATGTAAATGTATAATAATGATAAACTTCACATTTTTCAACTTTAAGTTTCTAAATTATTATCAGTTATAGCACTTTACTACATTTTCTTGGATAACTTGAACCAATTCTAAATTCAAGGAAAATTGTAATCTATGCCTTGGCGGAGACAACATCCGAACAAAAAAAGTATATTTCTGCAAAGGACTCAATATTTTAAAATATGGCGGACAAATTTTGGTAAAAGTTGATTACGATGGTCAGTTCATATTTTCAAAATTTAAAATGAAAATGCCTGAATGATTCATTTGTTCAGTAAATTAGTATAATGAAATAATAAGATTTTAAAAAATCTTTCATTTTGCTAAGATAAAGATATAAAGATAAAGTACCTCAATAAAAAATTCACATACAAAAAATTAATTTTTCTTTTGAAAAATGCCTGATTTATGAATTTATTTATTAGATTTGTTTACAATATTAACGATATGACCTTAAGAAAAAAGTTTTTCATGATTATAATTTTTTTATCCAAATTTCGTGGAATATAACTTAGAAAAAAGGTAAAATTCTATTAAAACATTCTTTGCCCAAATTATTTTTGTATAAAAAATATTGAAGTTTATTATGCAATCTTAAAACATATTTGAGTAATATCAATCTATACAAATAAGGTGATTTTAACAATTTTCCTTTTATTGTCGAGCACCGGGAACGTCAAATAGAAAAAATGGCCTTTTTTCGATTTCCGATGTCAAACAGAGTCATTTCAATTGAAAAGCAAAGAGTGACCTTGATATGACCTTGATGATCATGGTCAAGGTCACTCGGTGGTTACTATTTAATGTACATTGTTCAAGTAAAAAAAGAGTAAGAGAATGATTTTCACAAGCTAGCTTGCGAGAAAATGTTCTGACCATATTGAAGTTTGAATGACAGTGATACGTCCATCAAGGTCACAGCTTACCTATGACCTGACTACACTTATTAACGTAACATTTTTCGCTCTTTCGATTGCCAATGTTCAAAATGGGCCATTCCATCATACAGCCTGTATACTGGAACTTCATATTCTCGACAATTCCTTCTATTGCGTACTTAAAGCCTGATATAATTCTTCTTGTCTTCAAAAAACGAACCATGTTTGTTATTTGGGTTTTTTCCGGGTCATAATATTAGGACCACCAAAGACTGTAACCACCTACCTGAAAAACTGCACCCACTCCCAGCAAAATCGCGATAAAATTTCCGCTGTAAGCAGGTCTTATGTCCGTGAAATAGTTGGTTACAGCCAGTGAATGACCTAATACCATTCGACAAAACTCTTGAGCAACCTGAGGACACGGAGTGACCCAATGACGCCCGACTTTTGCATTTATCTCGCAAGTGTCTTAGCATGTTGCTGACACGCAGGGATGCTTTTCAGGCTATTAACGAGTGAAAGTTCGTGACCTTTGAGAGTGCCGATGAAAAGGGGGATTAGCTTAACAGAATATGCAGGGTATAATATGCATGTAAAATATGGTATAATATGCAGGGTATAAAGGTCAGCTGGTAAGGAAAACTCAATAACAAACATGGTTCTTTTCGCGAAGTCAAGGAGAACTATGTCAGGCCTCGAGAGCGGATGTAGGTCATTTTCGCGTGAGCTGGACAACTACATAGCATATGTCCTAGATAATCGGGGTGTGCATGAAAAGCTCTGTAACTATCGTTGGGAATATCTTGACACACAATGTGTTGAAGATATGCTAAAGTTGAAATGACACCGTCTTGACATGCCAAAAAAACCCTCCGTGCCCAACTTCAATCCGGGTGGTTTAAGGAAAGCAAACTTTAGATCACACAACATCGACTGATCCTCCACATTTTTGTGAAAAATACCATACATCCACTTGTCGAGAAGCTATCATCCTCTTCAGGAGTTTCGTCACGATTATTTTAATGCGAGCTATTTCGAAGAGATACTCTTTCATTCTTCTTCAACTCGTTCTTAATATGAACTCAAGATGGCACTAACGTGGCTGATTTGAAAGAGTTGAAAATTTATTCGTAAAGTGTTTCTAGATTCTAAATAATTATTTATTGGATTTTTAACTTGCTATCGTACGGGACCTGAAGGATCTTAGGAGTTTAAGAGATTCCTAAAATAGATCTCAGGCATTTTCTATTCGAGACATATATGACACATAAAGCCTTTACAAGCGCAAGCTAATTTAAATGAGGGAATTAACCATAGGAAAATGAGACAAAATTCCGTAAGCAAATATTGCACATTAATTTGCACGAAATCAAGTCACATTTACAAATGCATCGTACAAATTAAATTACATTCCTTCTTGTAGTAAGGGTAAAATCGTATAGCAATTAGCTAGAGCTCGTAAAATGCGTAAAACAATCTATAAAATGTGAATAGACACAAACGAGCGATATTTTGATTTAATACTTTCCTGATAAGAAAGGTTTGAATCATAATTAAATAATCAGTCGAATTTCTAAATACAAATCAGAGCAATCGTGACTCTAAATAAGAATAATGTTACAAGACCTTATCGAAGATGCAAAGTCTTGCTTGTCTCATTTCTTTAGAGCTTAATTCAGTTATGGAATATACTATCAAGGTGTCCCACCAACAGAAAAACGACGTATCTCTACAGGCCACTTCAAAAATAGTGCGAATTTAACTATTTTCTTCGAATTGATATAACACCCGAAATAATGAACATTATCCAATGTTTGTGGGCTAATTATAAAAAAATCATTTCTAGACGATGGCACCAACTTACCACCACTACTGTGAAGTTAATTACATTTTTTGTTTTCTTGAAACTGTTTTAAATTCTCAAGAAGTATCTAAACTTTTTTTGATACCTTTGAATATCTACATTTCGTTTTATATTTTTTAATCTTCAAAAATTGAAAAATTCCGATTAAATATTTTCTACATTCATCTTCGAAATTTTATGAAATCGTTTAACATTTTTAGAACCTGCTTTTAATTCACACTAAATCTTGATTTTCTTTGTATAGAATCAGGTTTTTGGATCAAATGTTTGTATGCTCATTTAGCATTTTGATATCTCGGAAGTCAGTTTTTATTTTTCTAACAACTTAAATATCTATTCTATATTTCGTTTTCCCTGAATAAGTCTGTTCAAATTTATTAAAAAATAAGTGACAGAAGTTTGATTTTTTTAACAGTCAGAAGGAATACAATGCTCTAGCTTGAATGTAGCTGCAATTATGATCTTTTGAATAATACGTTCTTATATGATTCAAGAATACTGCTACAAAACTGTACACAATAACCCAACTACTATTTAAAGAAAAATCAAAAATTTGAGTTGTTTTAAAAGCGGCTACAACGACTTTTTTCACTTTTAAAGCCAAATTATCATAAGGTATCACAGTAATAAAGAAATAAAAAAACTAACTGGGAGGTGCACGACCTCTTGAGCTCTGTTCCATTAAAGCCCACCCTAATAAACAGCTAGGTATTTAATTATTTTCTTCTAAACCTACATTGAACACTATCTTAAAACTAATTATCTTTAACAATTACGTTACTATCATCAATATTATAAACTACTTTATAGATTATTTGAACGATTTGGAACAGAAAATAATTAATCTGCTATTAAAAATGCGATTACCAAAAAAGTTGTCGATATGACCCTAGATGAATTCGAGGAATGTCAAGAAGGTATATATCGCCCAATCTTCCCAAAAAATTTTGAAGAAGTTATTGAAGATCACAACTCACTGGAGATAATTACCCAAAATTAAATTTAAAAATTTCTCTAAATGTTCGGTAATTTATGGTAACTTACCATAAATTTTCCAAAATTACGTTTAAAAATGCCTATAAATTCCCGGAAATTTAAGGCATTTTTTTATTTAATGGTGATTTAAATCCTTACTTTTCCTTTTTGAAATATCAACTGCTAAATTTGGTTTATTGAGAATTTATCTTTTGATAGTTTAAATGGCTAGTACTTGGTTGAAATTTGAACTTATTTTATAATTTATAAGAAACAATAATAACTAAATTCAATAATTTAAATTGGGTGCCTATTCAATTTATAACCTTTTCGAATTTACGGCACGTTCATTGATGAATTTTTGAATACTAAATTGAAATAATAAATTTATGAGTTATGAATCAGTTGACGAAGATTTTTTTGGAAAATTCTCTCTTGTGGCTGAAAAAGAAAGAACTGTTTTTTTGTATTTAAGACGAAAATCTTTTTTCATTATGAACTAATTATTTATCGTTGCGAATTCGTCTTTGTTCTTGGAAAATTCAACCGGTTAGGCAAAAGATAAATCGCTTTGTTAAGAATTAATTTTTTTAAATAATGATTCATAATTTTGTTTGAAAATACTTCTCTGCGGTTGAAAATGCAACTGTTTTATTGGAAAATATTTTTTCTACACTAAATATTTTCTTTGCAAGTTACTTACTACACAGAATTTTATCCTGTTATATTTTTTCTAGACCAAATTTTTTTACACATAATTTTTTCTACACGGAATATTTTCTACGCAGAATTTAATATTGCTTAATTTTTTTTTCCTACACAAAATATTTCATACACAGAATTGAATACTATTATTGCCCGGAAAATGCCCCAAAAAGTTAAAAATGTAATAGTCGAAAATTTTGTTTAGCCTGTGAACGTGAAAAGTTATCATTACATGCTTATCAGAGAAGGTATTAGAATTGTGTCAAATTTAACCCCCCCCCCCCCCCCAACCCCCAGTTATTGTCAAATGTCTACGTTTTGAGACCCCCTGAATCCGAAAACCAGGTTTTTACGAATGTGTCTGCCTGTATGTATATCTGTCTGTCTGTGAACACGATAACTTTTAAAAAAATTAATCTATTAGATTGCCCTTTAGTACACTCGTTTAATGTCCTAAACTAAAGGTCGAGTTCGTTAGCCAGCCATTTTAGATGAAAATTCAAAAAATTGGGCACATTTTGAATATTTTTAAGACCACTTTTTTAAAAATTCACAAATTCTCTATACGGTTATTCATAGAATTCAAAAAATTTACCAATTTATCGGCATAACTTTTTTTGAAAAATCAAAAATTACTAGAGTTATAGCATTTTCAAAATCAAGAAAAACAAACTAAAATGAACGATTTCAGGCAAATAACGCATTATACGAAAAAAAGTCTAAAAAAGAAAAACGTTGCTTTTTGAAAGTCCTACAAGATTATGATAACAACTTTTTTAATTTGGTCAAAAAGTTGAAAATTGAAAATTCGATCGTACGACAAATTTTTGAAACCACATTTTTTCCAGATGTAGAAATTCTATGCACTGTTGTTCATAGTATTTCAAAACTTAATCAATTTATCCTTCTGACTTTTTTATATAAAAAGCAAATTATCAGAGTTAGAGCATTTTCAAAATCCAAAAAACAAACTAAAATGAACATTTTAAGCCAAACAACGCATGATATGAAAGAAAGTCAGAAGGAGAAAAACTTTGCTTTTCGAAAGCCCTACAAGATAATGATAAAAACTTTTTTAATTTGATCGGAAAGTTGAAAATTCCAAATTTGATCGTACCAAAAATGTTTGGAATCACATTTTTTCAAGATTTAAAAATTCTATGTACGGTTGCTTATAGTACTCAGAAACTCAAACAATTTATCCCAATGACTTTTTTCTATAAAAAGAAAATTATCAGAGTTAGAGCATTTTCAAAATTTAAAAAAACAAACAAAAATGAACATTTTAAGCCAAAAACGCATGATATGAAAAAAAGTCAAGAAAAGAAATACTTTGTTTTTTGAAAGCCCAAAAGGACTATGATAACAACTTTTTTAATTTGGTCGAAAAGTTGAACACTCCAAATTTGATCGTAGCAAAAATAATGAAAAATCCAAAAATTCCATTTTTTTGTCAAACTATGCAAGATACGAAAAAAATGAAAAAGCTCAAATTGCACGCCCTAAAAAGAACTACAAATTAAGAATGAATCACTTTTCGATATAAGCTACGAGAAAAAATGAGACATAACTTGTTCATCCATAAAAGAGCTATAATTCTTTACAGGACAGTTAGTTTTTGATTTAGTCGTAAAAAATAACATTCTAAATAAAAATATTGAATTCGTTTGAAAAAACGACAGACAGTATGAACTTAAATCACCGGACAAAAGTTGTTCGCATAAAAAGATCTACAAATTTATTATTAATTATTTTTCGATAGGACGAGTAGATTTTCTTTTAATCGTAAAACATGAGATTAAAAATTTCCTTTTTTGGAAAAAGCACAGGCAAGACGAAAAACGACAAAAGATCCTATATAGGACCCTATGTAGGTTCCTGTATTATACCATATGCAGATGCGCAGTAGTTTTTATTTAATCGTAAGAAGCAATATTAAAAAAAAAAAATTATAGAAACAAGGAAATAAGATGATATACATTTATTCAAATGAAACATGTTTCAAAGCAGCTTAGAATACAATTTAAAGCAAAATAAGGAACAAATACAAAAATAATGATGATAAATACAATTTGCTTTTTATTTTGCAATTTTTTAATAAGTAATCCCTGGCATCACGAGATACGCGATGAGAATGTGTTCGTTAAAGCCAAAAGAGCTTTAACGAAAGAGAGTTGAAAATCACAAAATTACAGTTGTCGGTCCATTCACCTTTGATTTCAAAAGGAGAAGGAGAAAAGAAAAAGGAGAAGGAGAAAAGAACGAATGCGGGAGAAATGGAAAGACCAAGCGCGGAGTGCGATTGCCAGCAGTCGCGTGCCGTAGGTGCGCTTAAACTCTCGAGCTAAGCTCTTTTAACGGAAGAGAATTCACAATCACAAAATTACAGTGGTGGTTGTTTTGAGTCTTAATTTTTAAATGTTTACGCAAGAATGTGCGAAAATATAAACACCGAGCGCGTAGCGCGAAGCAAATACATAATCGAGCCACGCGCGTAGCGCGCGATAAGAATGTGCTCGCTTATCGGGCAGATTTTTTTAAATTAACGATACAAATTATCATTTTAAAGAGTAAAAAATGTTTCTTCTTCAACAAATTTGGTAATTAGTTAAATCATTCCATTTGTTCAAGCAATTTTTTCTTTTTATTCATAAAAAGTTATTATTTCCTGGAACTAATTAAACAATTAAGGAATGTTGAAAGTAATATATTTTTTAACGATATTTGGCATGAATTGTACATAAAATTGTTTAAAAGATTTGTTAACATGTTATTAAAAAAATAATGTTATTAAGAAAATATTGTTTGGCCCTCAGCGTGTAGACATCTTGCTAGCTGATGCACAGTGGGGAAAAAAGGACTTTTTTGGTTCAAAATAAGGTGCAGCCCACAAATAATAAGCAATTTGGACAACAAAATTTTTTTTCTAAGACAGCTTTCAAGTATAATTTTTAAATTAGGTTTTTAATTTTTTTATAAATAAACAAATATGATGAAAAATTACCAGTTTTTCTATTTGACGTTCCCGGTGCTCGTCAATAATATTAAAATTGTTCAAATCGCCTAAGTTGAATATAGTAACATTAGTTAAAGATGCTCCAATATTAAACAATAAACAAAAAAATGGTTATAAACAAATTATTTGTTGAAAAAATGTTTTTTGTGATTTTCCATAATTATACGTTTTTAAGTTATATTGCAAGCAATTTAAATAGAAACAGTATTATATCAAAAAAATTTCTCTTCAGATTTTAATTGTGGTTCCGGATGCAATAAGGGCACATAAAATTTTTTCGTGCGAAAACGAAGTCCCCTGGAGGCTTTAGAAAAAATTTTCGAATTTTAATTTTCAAAAGATATATATGGATGTAAAATTTGATTGCGCATCTTTTTTTCTTAAGACAAAAAGTTGTAACTTTTTTAGTTTAAAAATTAAAGCCAAAAAACTTACTTTTTTGAAAAAGTCGATTTTAATCCGTTTTTCACTTCAACTCGTGCTCTGTACGTCAGTTTTTGGAATTTTTGAATAAAGTTTTCAGAAAATATAGCTTAGGGTATCCTTCGATTCATAGAGGAACAGGAATTCAAAATATTATTATTAGTTAATCTCAGGGCTGGAGTTTTCGAGTGTACTATAGACTCTGGGGCTTACCGCCGCCGCCGCCACACCATGATCACTCAAAAGTGTCCTTGAACATTCGCA
>NC_046665.1:98291714-98304110 GCF_010883055.1 Belonocnema kinseyi | reverse complement strand
AAATTAAAATTCGAAAATTTTTTCTAAAGCCTCCAGGGGACTTCGTTTTCGCACGAAAAAATTTTATGTGCCCTTATTGCATCCGGACCCACAATTGTTTATATTATAATTAAATTTGATGAAAAAATGCAGTAATCAGGCATTTTTCGATAGAAGAATTCTTTTTTTTCGATGTAAATTTTTTTTTTAATCAGAAAATTGATGATAATTTTAGCAAAATTCATAATGTGTTGATTAATCTTATGATTTTTTTAAAGAAAATTAATAAACAAATGCATTATTCGGACATTTTTCGGCAGAAAAAATCTTTTCTTGCAATGCCACTCTTTTCAGTTGAGAACTTCATGAAAATTTCAGCAACATTCATAAATAGTTCATAAATTTTAAGATTTCTGTACACAAATTTTATGAACAAATGCATTAATCAGGCATTTTTCTACAGAAAAAAACGTTTTTTTCTATGCCAATATTTTTGATTAAAAGATTCATGATAAACTCAGCAAAAGTAATCATTTTTTCATTAATTTTATGTTTTCTTAAACAAATTTAATAAACAAATGCCTTATTGGGTTATCTGTCGGCGGAAAAATTCTTTTTGTTCCGATGTCAGACTTTTAATTGGAATTTTCAGCAGCATTCATGATGAGTTAACAAATTTTATGATTTTTAAAAACAAATTTAACAAGCAAATGCATCATTCGGGCATCTGCGAACGGAAAAATTCGTTTTTTACCAATGTCAGTATTTTTAATTGGGAACTTCATGATTATTTAGGCAAAATTCATAATTGGTTGATAAATTTTATATATTTGTTAAAGAAATTTAATAAACAAATACATTATTCGCGCATTTGTCGATGGAAATTTTTTTTTATAACAGCCTTTTTAATTAGAAACTTATTTATGATTGCCGTAACATTCAATATTAGTTGATAAATTTGATTTCTTTAAACAAATTCAATCAACAATCCAATATTTGGTCAAATATAAAATTTATCAACCAATGATGAATTTTGCCGAAACAAATTTTTCAGTTGACATATGCCCCAATAATGCTTTTATTTATTAAATTTATTTTTAAAATTCATAAAATTGATCAAAAATCACTAATTTTGCTAAATTTGTCATGAAATTCCTAACTGAAAAATTTGACATTGAAGAAAACGAACGTTTCTGTAGACAAATGCCTGATTAAAGCATTTGTTTATTAAATTTGTTTACTGAAATCATAAAATTTATCAACAATTTTTAAATGTTGCTGAAATAATCATAAAATTCCCAACTGAAGAGACTGGAATTGAAAGAAACTAATTTTTCTGCGGACAAATGGCCGAATGGTGCATATTTTTATTAATTTTCTTTTAAAAAATCATAATATTAATCAACAAATTATGAATTTTGCTAAAATTATTATAAATTTCCTAATTAAAAAATATTGACATCGAAAAAAACGAATTTTTCTGTCGAAAAATGCCTGATTGCTGCATTTGTTCATCAAATTTGTTTATAATATAAGCAATTATAATCTTAAGAGAAATTTTTTCAAATATAATATTGTTTCCATTAAAATTTCTTTCAATATAACTTGAAAAAACGTATGATAATGCAAAATCGTAAAAAAAAATTTTCAACAAATAATTTGTTTATAAAAAATTTCTTATGGTCTAATATTGTAACATCTTTAACTAATGTTACTCTATGCGACTTTGGCGATTTCAACAATTATCCTGTTATTGACGAGTACCGGAAACTTCAAATGGAAAAAATGACCATTTTTTATTCATGCTTGTTTATTTATAAAAAATTGAAAATTTAATTCAAAAATCAGGCTCGGCAACTCTCTTAAAAATATTATCAGCTTTTTTCGAAATTTTTCTTGTCTAAATCAGTCAATATTTGTGGTTTACATTATTTTGAACCAAAAAAGTAATTTTTTCCCACTGTGCTTCAGCTGAAAAGATGTCTGCACGCTGAGGGCCAAACAATATATTTTTTTAAACATTACTTTTTTAATAACTTTTTAAAGTTTTTTTTTCATAATACGTGTATTGTGATACATTTTTCAAGCTATTCGCTTAATAACAATAAAATAAAATCGTGAAAACAAATAATTATCGATTATATTATTTAATAGAATATTTTTTAGTAAATAAAAAATTAGGGATGTGGTTTCATTGAAGCATGGAAAGTTTCATGAGTTTCAGAAATGTGTTCTAAGGATAAATTTTTTGTTAATCAGGAAGATTAATTTTTTACCAAAAAAGATTTTTGTCTTAAATAAAAAAAAAGTTTTTTTCTGCCATAAAAGACGATTTTTCAACAAAATGTTCGTCAAATGATTCATAACTCATTAATTTATTATTCGAAATAACTAATTTATACAATTAAAAAATTTAAAGTACGAATATAAATTAATAAAGTAGGAATTTCCAAATTGACAAACAGGTCTTTCAAAATTGAAATATTTCGGATATGCGGAATACTTAAAAATACAATGAACCTTTAGTATTCAAAAATTTATATTTGAACGTACCTTAACTTCGGAAAGGTTATAAATTGAATGGGCGCCAAATTTAAATTACTGAATTTAGTGATTATTGTTTCTCATGAATTAACAAAATAAGTTTAAATGTCAACCAAGTACTAGACATTTAAACCTAAAAAAGATGCATTCTCAATAAACAATTCAGCAGTTGATATTTTAAAACATAAAAGATTTTCATTTTAAATCAAAAACAGTTGAATTGTTCCATTATTGTCCAAAAATTGATTGCTTTTAGTTGAAAAGGCACCTGTTAGATTTAAAATGAATTTTTCTCATGAAAATTCATATTTTTGGGATTAAATTTCACCTTTTTGTAGAAAATTTATTTTGATGGTTTAAAAATTCTACTTTTTTGTTGAAATTTTTCCATTTTGGATTGAAAATTTCATTATTTTAATACAAAGTTCAACTATTTGGTTGCAAATTACCTTCTTGGTGATTTTGTTTGTTTGTTGAAAAATCATCTCTTTTAAGATAATTTTTCGATTTTTTTGGTTGATATTTTTAGAATTCAAATATTTTTATGAAAACTAATCTTTTCTGGTATCAGCTATTATATCCTGAAAAATAATAACTTTTTATGTTTTACAGGGGGAAAAATGGTTTCGACAAATAATAATTATTTAAACAACGTACGTACGTTATTTTGAAACAAAAAAGTAATTTTTTCCGCACTGTGTGACGTCACAATATGAAATACCTAATTTTTAAACCGCTTATTTTTCACATACAACTAATACCTTCTCATTATGAGAAGGTAAACATGTAAAATGAAAGATACATCTAGAAGGGCAGCCTTGACGCCTATAATAATCTGTGAGATAACAACCACCTTATATATGTTTGCTCTAATAAAACACTGAAATATTTCTTACAATTACTTTCACTGATAATCAAATTATTTATTTAAAAATAAGTCAGTTTTTTCTCTACTTTGAAAAAATAAGTATGGCTTATACTTTCGTTTTTACTCTGGTGGTTATCCTTCTTTCTATTGGTAAATATAATATTATATCTATATTTTGTAAAATATTTAAGACTTACGTAATCCTTTAATTGTGGTGAATAAATTCTTTGAAATCCTTGAAGTAATTAAAATTTTCAGAAACTTATAAATTCTTTGGAATCTTTGAAAATACCCTAAGATTCTTTTATATCCCTTGGAACTTTTTAATGGTCTTGAAAATTCCTTGGAATTTTTAAGTTTTCCGAAGATTTTTGAAATTCTGTGGAATATACTTATAATTTTTTGAAATCCTTTCATTATTATTTTAATATTTGGGAAATCCATTAAACCTTTGGAAAATCGTTGAAATGTTTAATTTATACATATTTATAAATATTTATATTTAAATATAATTTGTGAATTTATTAAAATACTTAAGAAATCCCTGGGATATACTTGAAATCTTTGCACACTCTTTGGAACCAATAAGAAATTTTTGTGAAATAATGGAAAACTTTTTAATCTATCTGAAATATTTGCAAAATTTTTGTGAAATCTTTAAAGTCTTCTGGAAATTATTAAAATCTTTATGAAATCTTTTTGATATCTTCGGAAATATTTTCAAAATATTTTTAATATTTTTGAAATAATTTTTTAGATTTGTGAAAGGATTGAAATCCTTAAAGTCTTTGTGAAATCTTTTAAGCCTATCTGAAATCTTTAAAATCTGTTTGAAATCTTTTGGAAATCTTTGTGATATCTTTGGACATCTTTTAAAAATATTTTAAATAATTTTAAAATGTTTGTTTAGATTTGTGAAAATATTGAAAACATTAAAGTCTTTTAAAATGTTTTATACCTGTCCGAAATCTTTCAAATCTGTATGAAATCTTTAGGATATCTTTGTGATATATTTGGAGATCTTTCCGAAATATTCGCGAAATAATTTTGAAATCTTTAAAGTCTTCAGAAAATCATTGAAATGCTCATTAAATCTTTTTGATATCGTTTGATATCTTTGAAAATATATTCCAAATACTTTTAATATTTTTGAAATTTTTGTTTAGATTTGTGAAAATGTTGAAATAATTAAAGTCTTTGTAAAATAGTTTAAACCTATCCGAAATCTTCAAAATCTGTTTGAAATCTTTTGGAAATTTTTGTGATATCTTTGGACTTTTTTTTGAAATATTTAAAATATTTTTGAAATTTTTGATAATATTTAAAAATTATTGAAATCTTTTAAATAGATTCGAAATCTGCGAATTGATTGTGAAATCTTTAAAGTCTTCAGGAAATCATTGAAATCTTTGTGAAATCTTTTTGTTATCTTAGGAAATATTTTAAAAATATTAGTTTAGATTTGTGCAAATATTTAAATCATTAAAGTCTTTGTGAAATCTTTTAAACCTATCTGAAATCTTTAAAATCTTTCTGGAATCTTTGGAAATCTTTGTGAAAATTTGGAAATCTTCGTCAAATCTATTAAATGTTCGTGAAATATTTCTGATATCTTTGTCAATCTTTTCAAAATATTTGATATATTTGAAATATTTTGGGAAAAATCCGGTAATATTTGTCAAATTATTGAAATAATTTAATTCTTTGTAAAATCTTTCAAATCTTCAAATCTTTGGGAAATCGTTGTGAAATTTCTGTAAATCTTTTCGAAATATTTGAAATCTTTTAAATCCTTGTAAAATCTTTCTGATAGATTTGGATATCTTTGCGAATTATTTAAAATATTTGCGAAATGATTGAAATCTTTGGGAAATCATTTAAATATTCGTGCCCTCTTTGGGATTTATCTAAAATCTTAACGAAATATTTGAAGTCTTTGCGAAATCTTTTTAATCTATTCGAAATTTTGAGATCTTACTGAATTTTTTTCGAAATTTTGAAAATCTCTGAGAAATCATTGAAAATCATTGAAATCTTGGTGGAACCTTTGGAAATATTTTCAAAATATTTGAAATATGTTTCAAATATTTCGCAACATTTGTGAAATTATTTAAATTATTGAAGTTTTTGTCAAATATCTACATCTACAGGAAGTCATTGAAATCTTTGTGAAATCTTTCTGATTAAAAATTTTTAATTACCTAAATTAAAAATATTTAATACGAAGGTTTTGGATTTTGGAAACTGCTGTTTGAAAATTTTTTCAATTTAAAATTATCCAATTTTAAAAGCCTTTGTTCAGAAATTATACAAGTTCAATTTCTTTTCATTCCATTCAAAATACTGTCCTTTTTTAAGTTTTACCCGTCTTAAATCTGTTGAATTGAAACGTTTTAAACTCAAAATAATTTTATACATTTTTCTTAACATAAAAATAATGTATTAATTAAAGCAAATTCCGAAAGTATTACATATTATATTATATATTAAATTATTAAAATTAAAAAAAAATTTTTTTAATTATTTCATTAATTGGAATATGCATCGAAAGTACTTTCTTAATCCTAAAATGGAATTTTAAAGTGCGAGACAAAAAATAATGCGATTTTATTGCAAAAACTGTTATTAATTCTGGCTTAACAGAAAAAGTCTTCATTTATTTTTGGCAATTTTAGTGATTTTATTTTAAGTCACATTTTTGCGAATAAAAAAAATTAATTTAGAAACTTGACAGAGACAAGATTAACCGTTGTGCTAAAAAAATCTTTTCTTTCTTTGAACTCAGAATTCCGTGAATTTTATCAACTGACGGAGTTCATGGAATTCAAGGAGTTTACGGAATTTATAGAATTCGCGGAATTCAATCAATTCAAAAAATTCACGGAATTTCATGCAATTACGAATTTAAGGAATTCATTTCATTTGCGGAATTCATAGAGTTCATGAAATTATTTAAATCCAAAGAATTTACAGAATTCACGGAATTTATGGAATTCACGCAATTCAAGGTATTTATTAAATTCAAGGCATTCATGGAATTCACGCGATTCTCGGAAACTATGATACTAATGAAGTTGAAGGAATTAACAGAATTCGTGGAATTCGCGGAATTCATGGAATTTATGGAATTTATGGAATTCACATAATTCATGTAATTCACTGAATTTATAGAATTTATGGAATTATTAGGATACGCGAAATGCGCGAAATTCAATGAAGTCACGGAATCCACTTATTTGCGGAATTCGCGGATTTCACGAATTTATAAAAATTCAAAGAATTTACAGAATCCTTGGAATGCAAAGAATTCAAGGAATTCATAGAATTCACGAGGTTCGCGGAATCTATGAATTTAATGGAATTTTTGGAATTTACGGAATTCGTGGAATATGTGAAATTCACGGAATTCACTAAATTTATGAATTTGACATAATTATTACAATACGTGGAATTCACGGAATTCGTGAAATTCCATGACATCGTGGAATTGACTGTATTCACGGAATTGACAAGATTCTGAGAATTAATGAAATTCAAGGAATGCACGGTATTCAATAAATTCGCGTAATTCATGGAATTCATGGAATTCACATGATTCATGTAATTCACTGAATTTATAGAATTTATGGAGTTATTAGGATACGTGAAATTCGTGAAATTCAATAAAGTCACGGAATCGACTTATTTGCGGAATTCGCGGAGTTCACGAAATTATTGGAATTTAAAGAATTTACAGAATCTTTGAGATGCAAAGAATTCAAGGAATTCATGCAATTCACGAGGTTCGCGGAATCTATGAATTTAATGGAATTGATGTAATTTACGGAATTCGTGGAATATGTAAAATTTACGGAATTCACTAAATTTATGAATTTGATATAATTATTACAATACGTGGAATTTACGGAATTCGTGAAATTCCATGACATCGTGAAATTGACTGTATTCACGGAATTGACAAGATTCTCAGAATTAATGAAATTCAAGGAATGCACGGAATTCAATAAATGCACGGAATTTCATGGATTTTGCGAATTCCCTGATTTTATTGTATTCCGTGAATTGTTTGGATTCTCGAAATTCGGTGAATTGCTTGAATTCCCCAAATTCCGTGAATACCGCTAATACTTTGAATTCCTTAAATTCTTTGCATTCCATGAATTCATTCAATTCCGTGAATTGCAAGCATTTAATGAATTTCGTGAATTCCTCGAATTCCGTAAATTCTGCGATAATTTAGTATAGTCCGTAACTGCAGGTTGAGGCGTTTTCTCGAATTTTTCTGTGACGGGTTCAATCGTCCATGATTTGAGCATGTACTTAATGGTCAGTTAAGGCTCTCTCCAAAATCGTGACTCCCGAAGTTTTGCAGTTAACGGCGCTTTCCTAAAATTTAACAATAACTATTTAACAAGTTAAATCACGGCAGAGCTTCAGAATCACTATCACTGGTTTCATTTTTCAGAAATATTGCAAAGTTAAAATCTAATATTTATTTTTCGCAATTACGTGGTAAAATTGAGAAGTGAAGATTGAAGGTGGTTGAGATTCACCATGGCATGTATCAACAAACAACAAACTTAATCCTCAATTTTTTCTTACAGAATTAAGTTCACAGATCAACTCGAATTCTAATAGTGAACGTAATCCTGGGCCTTATTCTCCTGGCAGACAACATTCTATTGATTGGTTTTCTGCTCCTAAAGAGTCTAATCTTCCTGCCAGGTCATTGTCTCCTCCTGGCAGGTCTTCTACAGGCAAGCTTCCTTCTGTTAAAGTACTTGGATATACACTAGAGGAACTTGGATATGTTCGACTTATTCCCCGCACAAATCTGAACCGGCGATTCGAATTTCGAAGATACATTTTTCCCGCCGGAAAACGAATTCAGTTGAGAGTAACACGTTTGAGATATGTTCCTATACCAACTAGAGAATATGTTGTGTTATCAGCATCCGATGATGAAGTGTTCGCAATACTGGAGAATAGTGGGACTCTTCGTGGAATATACAGGACAAATAGAAGTCATTCGAGAATAAAAATAAATATGATAAGCGGCGAAATCGACAATATGACCTCAGTTGAAATAAAGGAATGTCAAGTGGGAAGATTACGCCCAATTTTCCCGAAAAATTTTGTTGAAGCCACTGGAAATCATAATTCACTACAGACTTTGTATCATTAACTAACTTTAAAGAATCTGCCTGCTGAGCGGGCGCATTCTCGTCGGGCGCTCGATAATATATTTATATGGCGCTTCGCGCTCGACAATGTATTTACATCGCGTTACGCACTCGGTCTTTGTAATACACCCACATTTGTGCGTAACAATTTTCTGAATTAAAAATGAAAGCATCTACAACTATAATTCGGTGATGGTAAATTCTCTATTGTTAAAGCCCTATTGGCTTTAACGAACAAATTCTTATCACGTCTCTCGTGTTTCGCACTCATTTTTGTGCAAAATATGAACTTTTCTACATTATTTTCAAAACTATTATATTAAATGTATATATTTCTGCTAAAGCAGCTGAATTTTTTAATTAAAGCGATTAATTTTTCATTTCAAATCATTAACATTCAAATACCAACATTTTAATCTTTTGATACTTTTAACATATAATATTTTTAAAATCGAAAAAAACAGTATGTCATATGCAAATTTAAAATTTTCGAATTTATTTCAAAAATAAAAAAAATATCTTTCCTACTATAAAAGATGACTTTTTAACAAAATACTGGAATTTCCAACAAAATAATTAAATTTTTAACAATATATAGTTTACCAAAAAGTTGCATTTTTATCCAAAAAGATAAAGTTTTATGCTAAGACAGATGAATTCATTATAAAAAAACAACCCATTTTTTATTTACAGGTGGAACTTTCACCCAGAAAAGATTTTAATTCATTTTTCAACACCAAAATATAAATTTTAGTCAAAAAATAAATTTTCAAGGAAAGAGTATAATAGTTTAATTTCGAACCAAAAAGTTTAATATTTATCCAAAAAGATAACATTTTTCTTTAAACAGATGGATTTTTAATTTAATTAAAATGAATTTTTTAAAATAGTTGAATTTTATCAAGAAAAGATTTGAATTATGAATTGAACCAAAAAACCTTTTAAAAAATAGTTAAGTTTTCATCCAAAGAAAATTCCAGTTTATTATATAACACCAAAATAAGAATTGTAAAAATTTGCAACCAAAATGGATGTCTTTTTATGAAAATTATTAACCAAATAATAAAATTTATAACTAAAAGGATAATGTTCAGAAAGAAGTTAATGCGAATTTTCAAAATTCTAAACTGAAAATATTTCATTTTGAATGTTTGAAATTTGTCCTATTATCGAAATTTGAATCTTAAATTATTCATATTCGAGATTCTTTAATTTAAAATAAGATTGTTAAATATTAAACGCTTTGAGTTAGAAATGATACAATTTCAACTTCTTTCTAATAAAATTCTCCGTTAAAAAAAACTTTAAATAGGAATTTTTCCATTTGGAACGTTTTTAATTAAAAATAATATAGTTTTAATTCCTTTGCATTTTTCTTATAATCTTAAATCATTTAAATTCGCGATTCTTATATTTAACATAAGATTGTTTCACTTTAAAAGCTTTCAATTAGAAATGATACAATTTTCAATTTCTTCTCATAAAATTGTCCAAATTTCAAAATTTAATCAAAAAGTGTTCAATTTGAAACGCTTTTAATTGGAAATAATACAATTTGGAAATCTTGTATTTCACAATTTTCCGCAAGAGGCGCTCCGAACGATGCCAACTAAATCCGAATCTATGCATCCAAATTGTCTAAAGGTAGCATGGGAGTGGGGTCTCCTTATTCTACTTCGTGGTCCCATACTTTACGAGCCGATCTTTTGCACACCTTCACCCCCTACTTTTTACCCCAAGTCCAAGTAACCGTGTGCGCGCGCGGCTTCCAACTCGAAATTAGTTTTCTGCTTGTGCCATTATTTCCTTGACTTGTGAAAGGTTATAAGCATAAAAATTCTACTTCTATCAGATTTTTATTTTTAATTTCGTCATATTTGATTGAGAACTTATAATTTTTTGTTCTCATATGATGTCAAACTCATGGCAATAGTAATCAGTTGTTAATTATTAATAAAAATCAATATAACATCAAGCCAAAAGTTCTAGATTTTTGTCCATTATATCACGTAAATTTAGATAGTTGATTTAACATTTAATACCTTCGAGCTCATTTTCACTTTCAACAAATTTTTAACGAAAGAAATGAATTTTTAACAAAAATGGTAATTCTTCAAGTAAAACAATTATTTTTAACAAAATAATTGAACTTTAGACCAAATAAATCAATTTTCTAAGAAATTGTTTAAGTTTCGAGAAGAAAGTAAGAATTTTTTACAGAAAAGGAGAATTTTCAACCCAAGAATATGAATTCTCAACAAAAAAGTTAGTTTTCAACAAAAAATATTAAATTTATATTAAAAATATTGAATTTTTCCCAAACAAATGGAATAAATAGTCAGTTGAACAAATTAATTTTTAACATAAAAAGAAACGTATATTCGACAGAATAGTTAAATTTTCGACGATAAACATTTCATTTTTAACTAAAATGATGAAGAAGTTACGAACTTTCTTCAGAACAGATGAATTTTTAATAAAAACAGTTAGTTTTCAATTAGGCAATTTCGTTTTCGTACATTAAACATAATTTCAATTCTGTTTTATCTGGAACTATTGCAGCATGGATCTCCCTGATGTGATTTCGTAGGAATGTAGGATATACTTCGTTGCAGCATTTGCACTGAAACTTTATTTTTCCATAATTCCTCTTCTTTTTTTCTGAATCCATTTTTTATCGAAAATGAACATACGCGAACATAGAAAATAACGATATTGGAGCAGACACCTAATTTCGAGGGTAGGTATCCAATTCGCCTAAAGTTCAATTGACCAAAATGTCATTTCACCTAATAAGGTACAGTTTGTGCACAGCAGTCTGTGTCGACTGTCATCGTTGACTTGACCACTTATAGCGACACTAGCGCAATCTACAAGGAGGTGGAAAACTAAAGCGTATCTATGGGTTCGTGGACGTATGTGTATATTATTTGAGTGCATTGCATGAATTAAGATCAGAGAAAAAAAACGAATTAATTCAAAATTATACAAATTTAAGACAGAAAATTTATAAATACTGTTTCCTGCATCATTTTTCGGCATAAATTTATACAATTCTGCCTTAATTTTCTAATAAATGAAGAAGTACATGACAAATAAAATGTAACTTTTTTCAACATTTTATTTATTCGCATTATGATAAAGAAGTGAAACCAGTGACATCCTGGCAAAGCATAAACATTTCAATTTACTTTAACTTCGTTTATTTTCCTGATTTCACTTCATACGACCAGACACAACTTTTTTAAACTTAGCAAAATTTGATGTTTGTTGATGAAAACATAACCTCAACAAACACTAGAATGGCGGCGCAAAAATATTTTAAGAAAATATTACCCCCATTTCTATCTCTATAGTAGAGCCATCTACGAGGAGGTGGATAACTACAAAATTGTATGCGATCACACGCGTTATGGTAGTCGACCCAGCCTGGATCGCATATACTTTTGTACTTATCCACCTCCTTGTAGATGGCTTTACTATAGAGGCAATCAGTGAACTCAGGAAATAAAAATAAATACAGTTAAAGTAAATTGAAATGTTTTTCCTGTGCCAATATGTCACTGATTTCACTTCTCTATTATAATGATATTAAATAAAATGTTGAAAAAAGTTACATTTTATGTGTCATGTATTTATTCATTTATCCGGAAATTAATGCAGAATTGTACAAATTTATGCCGAAAAATCATGCAGGAGACAGTATTTATACATTTTTCGTCTTAAAGGGGGAGGGTCGGTAAGGCCGGTTTTTGGCCTAATTTATTTTTGGACCAAAAAATCTGAAAAAATCATGGTAGTATCTTATAAGTATCCCGAGTC
>NC_046665.1:98271888-98291614 GCF_010883055.1 Belonocnema kinseyi | reverse complement strand
TGCAATCGACTCGGGATACTTATAAGATACTACCATGATTTTTTCAGATTTTTTGGTCCAAAAATAAATTAGGCCAACAACCGGCCTTACCGACCCTCCCCCATTGTATAATTTTGAATTAATTCGTTTATTTTCTCTGCTTTTAATTTATTCAATGCATTCAAATAATATACACATGTACGTGCAGGAACACATAGGTACGCTTTAGTTAGCCACCTTCTTGTAGATTGCGCTAGTGTCGCTATACGTGGTCAAACCAACCCATGAGAGTCGACACAGCCTGATGCAATCAAACGCGCCCATGGAAGTCGACCACTGATCTTTATATATATATATACTGGATACGAGATAGCAGCGCATCTGCCAAAGGGAGTTTGAGGTAAATTGAAAGAGGATTTTGACACTTAGCGCCCTCAATGGTCATCCAGTGAAGCAAGTGAAACGAGCGCGAAATTCGAAATGTGTAGTTTATGAGAACAAAAGAAGGAGCACATTTTATTCATTAGAAGAATAGAATTTATATGTTCTACATAAAGTTTTGTTTTACTATTCCCATTTTCATCGAAAACCATTTTTTTAGCATAATTTTTTAATTTAATTTAATTTTAAATTGATAATTAATATCCTTTATGAAAATTGAACAACTTTAAATCCAAATTTAATGGTTCTACCTTACATTTGATCTTTTTCGATAAAAATTTATTGTAGGTTAAGATTATAGTAGATAGAGAATTTCTTTAGAAAGTCAAATATTTGGTTGACATTTTATGTATTTTGTGAAAAGTTTTTGTTTCTCGGTGAGAAAATGTAACCTTTTCGGCGCAATATAAATTTTAGATGAAAATTCATTTTCTTAACCAAAGATTCATTTTTAGAACTGAAAATCTTACTATTCTAATTTTCATTGAAAACATTTTTTTTATAGAAATTTTTTAATTTAATTTATTTTTAAATTGAAAATTAATGTACTTTATGAAAATTGAATAACTTTAAATCGATATTTATATATTCTACCTTAAATTTGATCTTTTTCGATAGACCTGTATGGTAGGTTATGTTAATGGTAGACGGAGAATTTCTTTAGAAATTCAAATATTTTTTTGACATTTCATGTATTTTGTGAAAAATCTTTGTTTCTCGATGCAAAAAATTAATCTCTTTGGCGGAAAATAAGTTTTCATATGAAAATGTATTTTCTTAACCGAAAATTCATTTTTATAAGTGAAAATCCAACAACCTCAATTTTTATTGAAAACAGTTTTTTTATATTAATTTTTTTATTTAATTTTTATTTTAATTTAAATGTTTTCATGTGATTTTTCACGTATAAATATTTCGAGAATACCTTCTTTTTGGTTAAAAATTTATTTTACTTCTATTTTCACTATACCAAGCTTTTGAGAAGTATTTTTTTCATTTAAAATTGTTACGATTTAAAGGTGACTTGCAGAAGAGGTGGATGAACTGTAGATGAAAGATGAAACCGTGGTCTTTACAAAATTCTGATTATCAAGTGTCAGAAATTTAAAATTTTTTAATTTTCCTACTTAGTTAAGCGAGAACGAAATTCACAGGATTTCCTTCATATTACTATTAATCTAAAAAATCTCAAGGGGAAAATTAAAGTTGGCCTTTTTCGTAAAATACATTTTTCAGTTTTTCTAAAAGTTAACGTTGTTTTGGCAGTTTGGAGAAATTTTCAACTTACTCTAAAGAATTGGAGATACAACTTTTTGAAATGAAATTTTTTCATAATTCGCGTGAGTTCGTGAAAAAAGTAATTGATGAAAAACAAAAAAATATTTGTCTCACATTTTAAATTGGAAAATGATATTTTACGGCTTTTAAACTAAATAATAAAACACTTAATTTTTATAATATTTGTTTAGTTGAAAATTTCTAAGGATTATATTGTCCTCGATCAGAACGAAATATATACAATATTTCTAATATTTACACATTTTGAGCTTATAAACATGAAAAAATGCAACAACAAAGCAATGAAAAAATTAAAATCTAAATGTTAAATGAAACTGTGAAATGAGTTTCAGGACTGAAATGCTAATGAAAACATAGTAAATAAACAAAATATTTTTTAAAATTTGCTGAAAACAAATTATAGGTTTAGACCCTTATAATTAAATTTTTGTAATATGTTCGCAATCGCATTTTAAGTTTTAAATATTTGAGGATGTTTTAAAAGATGTCAAGGATTTTTCAATTTATTTTTTATAATTTAAAAGAATTTCAAAGAATAAAAAAAAATTTAGAAGGATCATTTTTGAAAATTTCAAAGTACTTTAGAAATCTTAAAAAAAAGTTCTAGGTATTTCAAAATATTTCGAAGGATTTGAAAAATTTGAGAGAATTTTAAAAGGTTCCAATGAATTTTCAATTGATTACAGAAATTTAATATGAGACTTTAAAGGATTTGAAATATTTCAGGGCATTTTTAAAATTTCAAGGAATATTCAAGAGCTTTAAAAAATTTCAAGAGATTTTAAAAGATTTTAAATATTTGAGGATGTTTTAAAAGATGTCAAGGAATTTTCAACTTATTTTTATAATTGAAAGGAATTTCAAAGACTTTAAATAACTTTAGCAGGTTTATTTAAAAAAATTCCGAAGTACTTTAGAAATCTTTAAAATATGTCAAGGTGTTTCAAAAAATGTTAGAGGTTTCGATATATTTGAGAGTATTTTGAAAGGTTCCAAGGAATTTTCAATTGATTTCAATAATTTAGTATGAGATTTTGAAGGATTTGAAATATTTTAGTGTATTTTTAAAATTGCAAGGAATTTTCAAAAGCTTTGAAAAACTTCAAGAGATTTTAAAGTTTTTAAAATATTTTAGGATATTTTAAAACATTCCAAGGAATTTTCATTTCATTTCAATAATTTCAATCGATTTCAAAGAATTTTAACGATTTTTTTTCATATTTCCTGGTTGAAGGTACTTTGTTAAAAATTTAGTTTTTTTGGTTCGTGATTCAGTTTAGTTGGAAAAATTTGTTTTCTGAGAATATAAATATTTTGTAGAAAATTCTTTTTGTTTTGGGTTCAAAATCAATTTTTTTAACTACAAATTTAACTATTCTATGATTTATTGTAAAGTGATCTTTCTTAGTTGAAAATTTTTGTATTTTATTGAATACTCGTCTTTTTTAGTAGAAAATTCATCTTTTGTCGAAAATTTAATTATGATTAAACATTTATTTTTTTGTATAGAAAACTAGTCTTGGTGGAAAATAAATTTCTTTCAAATAAAAATTTAAGTATTTTGTTTAAAACAATTTTAACCATTTTTTTAATTTATGTATTCTCTTCAAAATTTATTATTTTGGTCAACCAGTCATTAGTATTGATATAATAATTTATAATTATAATATTAACATGAATAATATATATAATAGTAATAATATCCATTTTGCATATTATATACACTTGAAAAATATAAACTCAAAATCGACTCATGCATGAAATGAAGAATCACGCGAAACATTAAATTCGCCGATTTCTTCCATTTCTTTCAAATGGGGATCGAGACATAAATAGAAGAGTAAATCATCTAAAATTTATTTTCCGCCGAAAAGCTTACTTTTTCTCACCGAGAAACAAAAACTTTTCACAAAATATATAAAATGGCAACCAAATATTTGACTTTCTAAAGAAATTCTCCATCTACCTTAAACTTAACCTACAATAAATTTTCATCGAAAAAGATCAGATGTAAGGAGAACCAATAAATTTGGATTTAAAGTTGTTCAATTTTCATAAAGGATATTAGTTATCAATTTAAAATTAAATTTAAAAATTACTATAAAAAATTGTTTTTGATGAAAATGGGAATGGTAAAACATAAAACTTTATGTAGAACATATCAAATATATTCTTCTAATGAATAAAATATGCTCCTTCTTTTGTTCTCATAAACTACACATTTCGAATTTCGCGCTCGTTTCACTTACTTCACTGGATGGCCGTCAAGGGCGCTACATGTCAAAGCCCTCTTTCAATTTGCCTCAAGCCATCTCGTATCCAGTATATATATATATCAATGCTCGTAAGGAGTGCCCGAACTCCTCTACGTATGCGTCGCGCTCGGTCTCTGATTCGTTGTTGTTCGCGCGCAATTTGAAATGCTGAAAAATAATATTTTTATTGCTCATTATGAATAATGTCATTTTAACTTATATGAATGTTTATTCGACCGATATTAAGGAATCTTGATGAAAATAAAAATTTATAAAGTGCATACTGTGTTATGGTTGTTTTTGCTAAATATATAAATTTTTGTATTAATTAATATATTTCTATTGAAAAACAAAATTATCAATGCATTTTATTATTTTAATGAACTTTAAATAACAAAATTTTCGCATAATGAAAAATATGCAAGAAAAATACAAGTGAGTACCAAACGATATTTTTTATTTATACAGTATGCACTTAATAGATTTTTATTTTTATCAAGATTCATTATTATTGGTATAATAAACATTTATATAAGTTAAAATGACATTATTCATAATCATAATCAAGCACGGTGCTCATCACGAGAGCCCGCAGGGATCAGCCTGCCCAGTAATTAATTAATTTCCTTAGTTTAAAATTTTCTAATTTTGTGGAAAATTCGTATTTTTGTATTGCATTCAATTGTTTTTTCATTTTAATTCAAATTCTTTTTGGTTAAACAATAATCAATTAAACTTTTCTTTGAGAATTCACCTTTTTTATTTATAATTTTAGTTGAAAAATATTCTTTGGAGTAGAAAATTCAACGAGTTTTTTTAAACTGAAAATATAACTATTTTATTTTTGGTTGTAATTTCATATTTTTAAATGAAAATTGATCTTTTCTATTTGAAATTTCAAATATTTGATTAAAAATTGTATGTATTTTGTTTCGGATTCAACTATTTTGCTGAAAATTCGTATTCTTTTGATAAATTCATCTGTTTTGTAGTTTGCATTCAAATAGTTTTCTTTAGAATATAAAGTATATACGAATTAGCGGTTTCGTTAATGATTTATCTGTTTGTTTTGAAAATTCGCCTTTTTGGGTTGAAAATGCATTTAAATTTTAGTCAAAAATTTAACTATTTGGTGAAAAATTAAACTATTTATTTAACAAATCAACTAATTGGTAAAAAATTAACTTTTTTGTTGATAATTTTAAAAGTTGGAGTGGAAAATTGAACTGTTTTTTGGTAAATTCATACATTTCATTGAGGTTGAAAATTAATCTTATTTTTTGAAAGCATGATTTTGACTGTAAATTCAACTATTTTGTTAAAGATTTGTCTTTTTTGTTTGATTTAACTAGCAGCTCAAAAGATAAAACTTCTCTTTTTCAGTTAAATATTTATCTTCCTTGAATAAAATTCAATTATTTAATTAATTAATTAATGGTAACAACTTCTTTTTTAGTAATCTTTAAAGAAAAAATTTAACTATTCCATTTTTGGTTAAAAACTTATCTTTTATATAGTTCAAAACTTATCTTTCCAAATTGAAAACAAACTATTCTAGTCAAAAATTAAACTATTTATTTCAAAATTAAACTATTTATTTGGGAATTAACTACTTGGAAGCAAATAAACTTTTTTTTTAAATTCATAGTCATGGAAAAAAATATATTGGAAAATATATCTTTTTGTCTGTGAATGAAACTATTTTGTTAAAAATTCCTTTTTTTAATTAGACTTTAACTGGTGAAAATTCTTCTCTTTTTTTGTTTCTTTGTTGAGAAAACACTAAGCGGTTAAAAATTCTACGATTCGTTAACAAAATTAACGACTTGCAAGAAAGTGAAATTTCTTGTTAAAAAATCATAATGTCGAGTGGAAAATTCATGTATATTGTTGAAAATTCAACTGTTCAAATAAAAAATTATTCTTCTGTTTTATAAAAACTTTATTTTGTAGGAGGACTCAAATATCTTGTTAAAAATTCCTGTTTTTTGTTCACTTCAATCGGTTGAAAATTCTTTTTTTTTTTTATAAATTTTTGAAAGAATTTTAGATTTTTTATAGAGCATGCAATTTTTGTTTAATCGTAAGAAGTATTATTTAAAATAAAATAATTTAATTTTTTAGAAAAATGTCACAAGATACAATAAAATTTTAATTGACAAAATTGTTCGTCTAAATTATATCTTTATTTTTGCATACAATCACTTTACGCTAGAACGCGTTTTTTATTAGAGGACAATTACATTAAAAATAAACTAAATTAAATCTTTAATCCGAAAAAGATGAATTTATAATCCGAAAAAAGGAATTTGCAATCTAAGAAGACGAATGTTTAAAAAAAAGTGTTAAATATTCAAACGAAAAAGATGAATCTTCGTTATCCAGAAACCAGTTGATTTTTCAACCCAAAAATATGAATGTTTAAGAAAATCTTTTAATTAAAAAAATAATAATATTCAGAACAGAAAAAGATGAGTTTTCAAAAACTATTATGTATTTTTACAAACTATTATGCTAAAAAATCGATAATTTGTTGTTATCACGAGTTTATTATTTAATCGAACATCTTGAGAAAAACATACAATAACATCATAATATACTTGTGAAATACCTTATCAAGGAGTTTACCACTTACCAGAGTGCGCTATCTGTTCGGGTCCGAGTTCTGCGAAGATTCAAATATAAGAAATGAAAAATAGTTTTTTTATAGAAATTATTAATAAAAGTTTAATTTTTTTTAATTTTTAATTTTTTGATAAAAGTTTAATTTAATTGTCAGCCAATAATGTAATAGTTAAATTTTCAATTGAAAAAATTAATTTTTCACTTGAACAAAATCGAATTTTAAACATAATAGTTCAATCTTCAATTAATAAAATTAATTTTTGTATCAGTATTTATCTAGAAATATTTATAATGACTAGTGTGAAACTTGAATTCAAAATGAAAAACAGAAAAAAGTAAATTAAACTAATAATAATGTAGTTGGTGTGCACGATCCATTATAAATTTTAAAAACATGGCTCGGATTTCCAAAAATTTAAATTTGTATTTTTAATTTAATTGTTTAAGCTTAAAAAAAATTACACCTCCTACAAACAAATGACTTAGAACTTTGTAGACCTTTTTTGGATAAATAACTTAATTCGAAAATTTAATTTTTTAGTTTTAATGACATTTTTCACCATTAAAACAAAAGCTACACGTCCTGCTAAAAAATTAGTAGTAATAAGTTTCCAGATCTTTCTAACCAAAACATCAGCAGATTCGAATTTTCACAAAAAAATGTAAAAGTTAAATTTTGCGCTAAAAAAAATTATAATTTAATTATTGATTTTTCAATTTAAAAAAATAGTTTTCAAACAAAAATAAAACACTTAAATTTTCAGTTTAATAAATTTATTTAAATAAAAAAATTCGTTTTTCATAAAATAGTTACAAAACAGTTCTAATCAATTAGAAAAAATATTCTACGAGAATACAGTAATACTTTCACCAAAAAATGTGCATTTTCAACGAAAAATGTAATAGTTGAATCTTTGACTGAAAAATATTAATTTTTTACCAAAAAATACCACTTTTCAACTAAAAATGAAATAATTTAATCTTAAGTTAAAATAATTTTCTACGAAAACGGTAAAAAAAAAAATTTTTTTTCTGAATTCATCATTTTAGTTGGAGATTTATCTTCTCAGTTGGAAATGTAACTTTGTTATCAAAAATGTAACTAATTCTTGGAAATCCACCTCATATGGTAAAAAAATTCATCCGTTTGCTTTTGAAAATTTATCTTTTGAGCTGAAAAATTCAACTAATTGATTAAAAATTCATCAATTATGTTGAAAATGCAATATTTTCATTTTAAATGTAAGAAGTGTAAGCCTTTTAACAATTAATTTAATATATTCTGAAACTTTCGATCATTTATGAAACTCATGAAACTTCGAATGCTTCAGTGAAACCACAACCCTAATTTTTTATTTTTAACAAGCTTCACAATAAAATATAATATCGAAATAAACTTAGGGTAAAAAAATTATTTTTTTAACAAGTTATTAAAAAAATAAAGCTTCGTTACAGGCAATTGATATTATTGTTTGACCCTCAGTTTGTACACATCTTGCTAGCTGACGTCACATCGTGAAATACCTAATGGGTGGATATCATCTAGATATTAATTAATGGTATTTTAAAATGAGAAAAATGATCCGGAACGAAATTATTTGAGCAAAAAGACGAATTTTCAACAAAATACTTGAATTTGAAACTAGTAAAAGGTATGTCTCAAACAAAAAATCGATTAATTAGATTTTCAGTTAAGAGAATTAATATTTTTAACTGAAAATAATTTCAAAACACATTAGATAAGTTTTCAAGCAAAAAACTAAACTCTCAATTAAAATGATGGATTTTCAATTTTAAAAAATTATCTTTAACCAAATAAATGAGTTTTCAACTAAGAACATTATCTTTTTCAACAACAACAAAAAACGACTTTTCAATAAAATACATATATTTGTAACTAAGAAAGATAAATTTTTTAACCAAAACAGAATAGTTACATTTTCAGTTAAAAAAATTAATTTGCAACGAAAGAAATTAATGTTATACTAAAAGGATGAATCTTCAATCCAACAGATTAATTTTATACCAAGAAAGACGAATTTTCAACTAAAAATAAGATAAATTTTATCTTTTAAATGGACGGTGAAACAGTCAATCTTCAGTAAAAAAAAAATAATTTTTAACCGATAATGAAGAACTTTTAGCGAAATAGTTTAATTTGTAACTAAGAAATATAATTTTTTTTTAAAATTCTACTAAATCTTTAAGACAAAAGATAAATATTTAACCCGATAGATGATTTCATCAAATAAAAAAAAATTGCGACCAAGAAGATGAATTTAAACGAAAATTATCAATTTTTTCTACAAATAAATTAATTTTTAACAAATTGATTGAACTTCTAACCAAAAAGATAAAAAAATTTTACAAATAAAGAAACGAATCTTCATCAAAATGTATTAATTTTCAACCAGAAAGATACATTTTCTACCCCAAAAAAAAACACACATTTTCAATGAAAATTATAAATCTTAAACCCGAAAACTGAATTTTGAACTAAATAATTCAACTTCTAATAAAAAAAGGTGAAATTAGAATAAAAGGGATTAATTTTCTAGCAAAAAAAAGTAAAATCTTCAACAAAATATATACATTTTTAACCAAAAAGAATAATTTTCAAATAAAATTATGAATCACCCTCTCTCCCTAAATGAATTTTTAACCAAATAATTTGATTTCTGATCATAAAGATGAATTTCCAGCCAACAAGATTATTCTTCTATCAAAAAGACGAATTTTCAACAATATGAATCAATTTTCAATCACAGAAATAAATTTTGAAGAAAAATGATTAATCTTTCACGAATCAAAATGAATTTTTAATAAAAATTCTGAATTTCTAACAAAAAAAAGGGAAATTAAAAAAAAAAGATGGATTTTCAATCAAGAACATTAATGTTCTACTAAAAACACTAATTTAAACGAAATACGTGAATGTTCAGCTTTTGACACTAAAAACAAATTTTGAAAAAATAGTTAAATTTTCAACCAACAAGATTAATTTTATCCTCAAAAAGATGAATTTTCAGCAAAATACATGAATTTTCAACTAACAAAAGTGACTTTTAAACACGAAAGGGAATAGTTTTTTTTCTTAATGTTTCTATTTTTATATATTTCATATAGTTTTGATATGTTTATACATTATGTTATCTTCTTCCTAATTTTATTCTTCAAAATTGTAAATTTATTATAAAATTTCGTTTGTAAATCGCGCTCTTTTCTTCACTTATGGTTCCGGTTTAACCGTAGCCAATCAAAACAGTGTGAAAATGTGACACAACTCTACCTAGAGGATTTCTATTAGTACTAATGAGGGAGATTACCACTCCCCAGAGTGCGCGATCTGTTCAGCTCAAGGTTCTGCAAAAATTTTAATTTAATAAATGAAAATTTTTTTTATAGAAATTATTAATAAAAGTTAAATTTTCATTTGTAAAATAAAGCAATGTTCATTTTGAAGAGAAAAATTTATTATTTTAAATACTGTTTACTTTTTTTTACTTAGTTATGAATTTTACAAACATAAAATTAATCTCTACTGAAAAAATGTCAAAGTACATGTTTTGATAACATTCTCTTTTTTTTACCAAATAGTAGACTTTTCAACTAATAAAGATCCATTTTGTACCAAAAATGACATAGTTCAAACTTCAAACAAAAATGAAATAGTTCAATTTTCAACGAAAATGATGAGTTTTCAAACAAGAACATTAAGTTTCTACTAGAAAAACAAATTTTTCAAAAATTTATTTCAATTTTTAACTGAAAAATTAATTCTCAACCAAAAATGGAATAGTGAAATTTTCAGAAAAAATAAATAAATTTACAACTAATACTAAATTATTAACCGAAAAATAATTTATCGAGCAAAAACATTAATTGTTGAGCATCAAGATTATTTTTTAACTCAAAGAGAGAAATATTTGATCAAATGCATTAATTTTCATCTAAATGGTTGGTTTTTAAAATAAAAGAGGCGAATTTTGAACAAAAAATGGACAAGTTAAACTTTCAGTTACTTAATTTTTAATGAAAAAAAATTATTTTCATCAAAATAGTTTATTTTAAACCAGCCCCCTGCTTTGACCGTGTATGTGTATGTAGTAGTAGTTTTCTTACGATCCAGAGGGAAAATGTCGGTCAAACTAAGCCAACAGATGGCACCACAAAAAGTAGGTCTGTCTTTTTCAATGAATTGCATTAAGAAAAAGCAAAAATAACTTAAAACTTGATGCTGTTTGCAAATAAACAAAAAGGAATATTTAAAAAAATAAGAGTAACTATTACAAATTATTTCAAAAAAGAAAAAGTCATGAAAATATGTAGTTTAATATGAATAAAATTTAATTTTGAGATACAATTTGAAAGCAGTTCGAACTTTATATTTTTGTGATTTATTTTGCTCATATTATTGATTTTATTATTTGTTAAAGTTGAACAAAATTATTTATTGTTGAAATTATTAATGTAGTTCATGAAAAACTTAATAATATTTAAGAGCTCAATGACTAAAATATTTAAAAAATATACATGATCAGAAGAATTAATGAAATATTATTACTTATATTCAATATAAATATAATAATAATTACAATATGTAAGACTACAACTTAATTTGCAAAGTAAAGAATCTTTGTTTCTTTACAATCTTAAAAATTTCAAGTTTTGAAGGAAATGTTTTTAAAAAGTAGTGGTAATTGTAATTAAAATATTTGAGGGAATCATTTGGAAAAAAGTCAATGACACGAATGACAAATGAGAAAATGGATTTAATATAATGTATATATTTATTTAAATTGAACCCAGCATCATATATACAGTTCAATAATTTATTCGTTCCTTAATCTTGAAAGCTTTTTTCTCGCTGCATTCAGCCCTTAATAATTTTATTTAAAAACTTAAATTTAAAGGAGATTTTGAATTAAATAGTTAATTATATTATTGCAAACCTCATTTCTGAAATAAACATAATATAAGCTATTAAAATCTATAAACAAACGTACTGTACTCATGACGCGCAATTGGAGGAAATGCATCTTTTTCATTCAAAAATGTCTAGAGCGTTCAATTTTCTTGCGATTTTGAAATTTTCTGTTTTAAATGAAGGAACATTAAATTCTATAGATCTTGACTCTCCGAAATTTTGTCTGCTCTATTTTTTTATTAATAATTTTTCCAATCAAAGTATGAACAAAGTCTTATTACCGGTGAAAAAATTTTTTTTGCTATAAAGTGCTTCCCATTAATGTAGGAATGACATTTAATAACAATAGTAATTTGAAAGTTTATAATAACCAGCGTGATAAACAATTTTTGTGTCAAAATATTAGAATTTGGGATTTTTCAAATTATAATTTCCTTCAATGGCCAGAACGACTTCAAGTATTTCTTAAAATAATAAATATTTAATAATATTTGATAAAATATAACAATTTAAATTGTTGTAAACAATTTAGATAAACAAATTTAATCGAAAATGGAGTATCGTAATGTTTAGTTAAAAGAAAGAAATTTTCAATAATATAGTTAAACTTGCAACAAAAAAAGTGAATTTGAATTTAAAAAAAAATTTCAACAAGAAATTGAATAGTTAGATTTTCTGATAAAAAGTTCGTTTTTAACCAAACAAAAAAATCGAATTTTTCAATAGAATAGTTGAATTTTTAGCCATATAAATAAATTTTCAACTAAAGTAATAAATCTTCATAAAAAAAATACTTTCCATAAGAATCGTATAACTTTGAGTAAAAAATGATGAATTTTTCGAAGAAAAATTGCAAAGCTGATTTTCAGTCGAATTTATACGAAAAAGATCAATTTTCAACTAAATTACCTAACTATAAAGTTGAAAAATTAATTATAAGAAAAATTCAATAAGAGAATTCCATTTTTTATCAAATAAAATGAATTATACCAATAAAATCCAATTTTAACCAAAAATGAAATAGTTCAATTTTCAGTTTAAAAAATAATTTGAACCAAAAAAAGAAGGTTTAAGCAAAATGCTTTAATTTTCCACTAAAAATAATGAATTCCAAACAAACTATAAAAAAGTTTTCCAAGAAGATGTAAAATTTCTACCAAAATGTCGAATTTTCAACTGAGAAATTTAATTTCACAAAAAAAAATGTTTTTAACAAAGTAATGACATTTTTTTGAAGTATTCGAATGTTTAACCAAAATAAATGAATTTAAAAACAAGAAGAATAACTTTCTAAAAAAAGGATCAATTGTCCTAAACATAGTTGAATTTTTAACCAAAAAGATCAAATTTCGAGACAAAAAAACGAATCTTTAAAAACTTAGTTAAATTTTTAACCGAAAAATGGTTTTCGAACTAAAAATTGTTGAGCTACAAGATGTTGGTTTTTAAACCAAAAGAGACGATTTTTTAATACAACCTGTCTTTAATTATTATTGTTGGTCAGAAAAAAATATCCAACCATTTTTTTTTTATAAATTCAGTTATTACGCAGAAAATTAACTTGTTGTTTAAAATTCATATGTTTGTGATTGAAAAGTGAATTAAAATCTTTTTTTGGATTATAATTCAACTGTTTTTTTTTTGTTTAGTTTTTTTAATTGACATTTTAAGTTAAAAACTCATCATTTTTGTAGAAACTGCATCTTTCTTAAATGAAAATGCAAATGTTTGGTTGGAAACATTTTTTAAAAAAGTAATCCTTTTTGATTGAAAATTCAACTGTTTTGTAGAAAATTCAACTACTTCGTAGAAAATTTAATTCTTATTTAAAACTCATACTTTGATGATGAAGAGTCAAATAAAAATCTTTTCGATAAAAATTCAACTATTTGTTTGAAAATTTGTGTTTTTGTTTCAGAAATTTATCTATTTTATTGAACCTTGCATCTTTCTTAAATAAAAATATAACTGTTTGGTTTAAAATTCAATAATTTTGTTAACAAATCATCCTTTTCGGTTGAAAATTATACTTTTTAGTTCAAAATTCAACTATTTTGTAAAAAAATTTCTTCTTTAAAATTAATATTTTAGTGTTGAAAAGTCGACGGAATACTTTTCAGGTGAAAACTCAACTTTTTTAAAATTTGTTCTTTTTTATTACAAAATTTATCTGTTAACTAAAAAGAAAAGTCAACTAAAAATTATTTCAGATGAAAATGAAAATGTTTTTTGTTTCTTTTCTTTTTGATTTGAATATTTATCTATTTTAGTAGAAATTTCATATTTCGTATTTTGTATAAATTTTCGTTATGAAATTTTTTTCAGCAATTTTTTTTTGAAAATTAAAATATATTTTTATGGAAATTGGTCTATTTAATTTTAAGTTCATCTTTTTCAGTATAAATAATGCATCTTTCTTGGCGAAAAATGCAACTGTTTTGTTAAAAATTACATTGTTATCTAGAAAATTTAATTTTTGTTTAAAATTCCAATTTTTGTGTTGCATATATATATAATATAATATAAAAATTTCTAAAAGCCAGGTAAATTACTGTTAGGTTTTCAGGTAATTTGTAGAGGATAAGTTTTGATAAATTCCTCAAAATGAAATAAGACATCTTTTCAAAAATAAATTTTTGCTTAATTCAGAACTAACTTTTGAGTTACTTTATTTAAGTAGTTTGATTTGTAATTTAAATAGTAGAGAAAAAAGTGGTTTTGTAATCTATGAAATTTGAGAATATATCTTCGCTGATAGTTTAATACTCCAGCAAAGAAGAAAACTTTGTAACCACAAATTGGCATTTTCATAGCAAAAAATGATATTTCAAATAAACAGATAAAATTTTAATTTAGAAAGGTAAATTTTGAAAAAAAGTTGATCTTTGAGGATCAAACTGTGAATTTTAAAAAAGAAATAAGTTTCTACAAAAAAATGGAATTTTTAATCTCAAAATGCAATTTTTTCAACCAAGAAGTATGAATTGTTAACAAAATAATTGAATTCTCTAACACGTAGTTGCATTTTTTATTTTATCCAACAAAGATGAAATTTGTACTAGAACAGATGAATTTTTAATAAAAAACGAAAATTTTTTAAAAGTTAAACTTTCATCCAGAAAAGATTGTCGAATGAAATAAAACCTTAAAAAAATAGTTGACTTTTTATCCAAAAAAATGTCAGTTCACTTTTCAAACACAAAATAATAATTGTAAACAATAAAATCATTTCCTGCTAAATAGTCGAATTTTTAATCAAAAAGTGTGACTTTTTAACAATATTGTTAAATTTTTAAGCAAACAGTTGGATTTTTGTCCAAGAAAAGTGAAAATTCTACTAAGACAGATGAAATTTAAATCAAAATGACAAATTTTCAAAAATAGAGTCTTATTTTCATCCGAAAACATTTCAATTGATTTTGCAACACAAGAAAGTCATATTGTTTGGTTGAAAATTCTGATGTTTTGTTGAAAACTTAACTTTTTCGTAGAAAATTTAGTTTTCCTTTAAATTCAATATTTTGTTACTTTAAAAAATTCGTTTTTTCTTGAAAATTCAACTGTTTTAGTACAAATTTCATATTTCTTCGATAAAAAAAAATTTAACTTTTTGTTAGAGAATTCAACTATTTTGTAAGAAAATCCTCCTTTTTGTTGAAAAAAAATCGTTTTTTGGGATGAAAAATTTAGTTTTTGTTTAGAAACTTACTTGTTGTTAAGAAGTTCATATTTTAATCTTGAAAACTGAAATGGAATCTTTTTCTGATGAAAATTCAACTATTTTTTCTTTTCCTTTTTAAACAAAAATTCACATGTTTTAACAGATGAAGTTTAAAATGAATTTTTTTCGTAGAAACTTATTTCTTGTTTAAAAATTCACAGTTCGATCCGAAAAACTCATCTGAAATCTTTTTTAACAGAAAATTATACTATTTTTTCAAAAATTTATCTTTCTGATTTAAAAATTCATCTGTTTTAGTAGAAATATCATTTTTTGTTATGAAAATGCAAAAATTAAATTGCTTTATTAATAAATGATTTTCTTTCTTAAAGATTTATTGTTATTATTGTTAAACACATTGATTTAAATAATAATTCAAACAAATGTTTATTTGATCGTTTTGTACTTAAAATTCAGACAATGCAGTGGATATTCAGGTAAAATTAAAGTATCGTCCCAAAAATTTGGTGCGACCAGACACTCCATCAAAATAATGTAAACTAATTTAAAATGTTTAAGTTATGAAACTAATTTAAATTCCTATTTTTTAGGTGAAAATATTGCATTTTCAACAAAATAGAATACTTTTTCACCAAATAGTTGAATTTTTAATCAAAAGGTTTAATTTTCTGTAAATAAGGCAGTTTTTTAAACAAAATACATGAATTATCAATAAATTAGTCGAATTTTGAACCCAAAAAAATCACATTTAAAAAAAAGTAATAGTTAAATTTTCATTTAAAAAATTAATTTTTTACCAAAAAATCAAATTTTCAACTTAACGGTTATACTTTCAACTGGAATAATCACATGAAATTTTGAAATTCAAAAATGAAACCTATATAACTCACAGCAATTGTAGATAAAGTAATTATAAATAGTTAGATGTCTAGAAAAAAAATCTTGCAAAGGTCAGACAATTTAACTATTTCGTAAAAAATTTACTTCTTATTTAAAGCTCATTCTTTGATGTTGGAAAGTAAAAAAAAAATTTTTTCGATGAAAATTCAATTGATCTTTTTTGAAAATTGGTCTTTTTGATTAGAAAGTGGATATGTTTTGAAGGTTGAACGTTTATCTCTTTGGTTGAAAATTTAACTATTTTCTTTAAAATTAATTTTTGTCTTGAAAATTCCCATCTTCTGATTGAAAATTTTTTTTGTACCGAATATTCGTCTTTGGGCTTAAAGGTTAATAAATTTTGGTAAACTTTTTTTTCATGACTGAAAAATCTTTATTATTTTTAAAAATTCATGTTTTTGGTTTTAAAATTCTGTTTTTTCTTTTATTGATAAAATTTCAATTTTTTTGCTTGAAATATTAACCACGAAAGTTTGATTTTGAGAATTCATCATTTTAGGTTGAGAATTAAATTATTTTGTTTAAAATTCAAGTATTTTGTTACAAGTCATCCTAACTGGTAGAAAAGTAACTTTTTGTTTGACTACATAAATAAGTTTTAAATTATTAAATTTGTATCTCAAATTTGGTTTTATTCTTTTGATAAAAGATCCTATGTTGAAAATATTAAAAGATTAAAATACAGGTGTAACTTTCATAGATGAAAATTATATTTTTCATTAAAAATTCATCTTTTTCGAGCAAAATTGAATGTTTTGGTAGAAAATTGATCATTTTTGAGTAAAAACGTAACTGCTTGGGTCTAAATTAATTTAATCTGTTTAAGGATTCGACAATTTAGTAGAAAATTAAACCATTCGATTGAAAATTAACTTTTTTATTGAATTAAACTATTTTTATGAAAATTTAACTTCCTGGAAAAAAATTAATTTTTTGGTAAAAAAATTACATTATCCAGTGGAAAACTCAATCGTTTTGTAAATAATTTATATATTTTTTATAAAATTCAGCAATTTTTTTGAAAATAATGAATTTAGTTGAAAATTCATGTTTTTTTGTAGAAAATTAGTTTAACTATTTTGTTGAAAGTTAAACTAGTTTTGGTAAAAATTATTATTTTTTAAAATTTCACCTCTTTGTTTGAAAATTTATCGATTACATTTTTAGAAAAATAATCTGCGGGTTTAAAAAATCATGTTTTGGGGTGAATTCTGTTGTTCCAAATTTTTTTTAAACATTCATACTTTTAGCTGAAAAATCATCTCTTATCATCAAAAAGCAACTATTTTGTAGAAATTTGTTTTTTTGTTTTCGAAATTATTTTCATGTTTCAATGAAAATTTTCAATTTTCAAAATTATATTTATACATTTAAATGAAAATAATTCCTAAATGATTTTTATGTTCTGTCCACTTTAATTAGTGATTAATCCATTTGCTAAAATTTATATTTTCTAGAGTTAGTTAAAAGCTTATAATTAATATAGTGCAAACAAAGACAAGTTCAAATTTAAAAAGTATATAAAGTGAAAATTATATAAAGGTTTCAATAAAAAAAATTATTTAAAGCTTTGAATTATTTGAACTTTCAATGAAAACAATGGTTTAATGCTTTTTTACATTCTCATCATTTATGATTGAGAATGTATTAGAATTGTCGGAAATTTGACATCACAGTTTTTCAACGGATCTCCACGTTTCGAGACCACCTGAATTTGAAAATAAGATTTTTACGATGACATATGTCTGTCTGTCTGTCCGTCCGGCGGTCCGGCTGCCCGGCCGTCCATAAACACGATAACTCTCGAAAAAATGAACAGATCAAATCCATCTTTGGCACAGTTTTTTAAGGTCCTAAAAGAAAGGACGAGTTTGTTAATCAGCCATTTTTGATGAAAATTGAAAAAGTGAGCGCATTTTGAACATTTTTGAGACCAATTTCTCCTGAATTTGAAAATTCTATATACGCAAATTTATAATATTGAAATGGGCTAAAAATTTATCCTAATGACTTTTTTCGATTCAAAGAAAATTCTCAGAGTTATAGCATTTTCGAAATTTTGTAAAACAACCGAAATTCAAAATTTTAACCCAAACAACGCAAGATATACAAAAATGTCAAGAGAAGAAAAACATTACTTTTTAAAATCCCTATAAGACTATCATGACAAATTTTTAGATTTTCTTAGAAAATGCAAAATTCAAATTTTGATTGCCCAAAAAATAATGAAAAATCAAAAAATTCTATTTTGTGGTCAAACTCTGCAGAATACGAAAAAAGATGTATTAACGAAAATTTAACCCCCACAAAAATATACAAAATAATTAATCATCACTTCTTGATTAGAGGCGTACTTTTTTTCGTGAAAAATAACATTGAAAAAAAAATAAATAAAAAAACGTGTGGAAAAACGACGAAAGTTACGAGAAAAAAAATCCAACAAAACCTGTTTACAAATGTCTGTCGGAAATCGAGCGCGCAGCGCGAGTGTCACGATGAGAAGGTGTACATCAAAGCCTACAGAGCTTTGAGAAACTTACTATTTGACTATACTTAATTAAGTAGAAAATTCAGAAAATGAAGACGCATATAAATACTGTCATCAAAGAGATCTTTTTAATAAAGTTTTTTTCAAGCATTCCAAATGTAAAGAATAAATATCCGAGCGCGAAGCGCGAGGTAACCCATTATCGAGCGCGAGGTTCAACCGTTGCGCGCCCTAGGCGCGCTCAAGTTTGCAAGCGAGGCGAGCCGCGCGCGATGAGAATGTACCCACGAAGCGGGCAGATTTTTTGTTTTGAGATGATTAAATATTTCTTAAACAATTCTATTAAAACCTACATTTTCTGGAATTATTTCAAAGGAAATAAAAATTTTCCAATTTAACGTTCAAATTAAAAAAAATGGATAAAATTAAAAATAATTAGATTTTCTCAATGAATATAATTGCTTGGAGCTTTTTATGTTGTAGACTATTTAATAATTTTCACTGATTAATTTTGACAACAATATTGAATGACATAAAGATTCAATTTAAGATGTTTACGTAAAATGTACTTTATAGGTTAATTTAAGACGGAAATATTGTTGACTTTCCGTCAACGCGTGCGTGCGAAATGAAACTTATAGGTTAATTTAAGTCAGCTGATTGTTGAAATACCAGGTACAGAACGTAAATCTTCAATCCTTTTTTATACCAGGCAGTCTGATAAGTCCCTGAAAAATGAAACACGGAGACGTTTTCTTGGCCAAAGTCGGTTTTATTTTTCAACATACTCTCCTTTTAGGTCGATACAGCGAGTCCAACGATTTTCTAACTTTTTGATACCGTCCGAAAAGTACTCGATCGGAAGGTCTCCAAAATACGCCTCAGTTTCAGCTATGAACTCCTCATTTGAGTTAAAACGCTTACCGGTGTGCCATCTTTTCAGGTTAGGGAACAAGTAATAGTCGCTGGGGGTCAGGTCTGATGAATACGGTAGCTGAGGAAGCAATTCGAAGCCGATTTCATGCAACCGCGGCACCCATCGCGCGCAGAGCTTCTTTATGCCCAAAACTGAATGCACGATATTGCCCACACGTTCCAATGATATGCCTACAGCATTAGCTACCTCTCTC
>NC_046665.1:98256940-98271788 GCF_010883055.1 Belonocnema kinseyi | reverse complement strand
ACAGGCGTCATTTGAAGGATCAAGCTCGACGAAAATGGTTCACATTAGTGAATACTAATGCCATCTCTTAGAATTTTCAGGTACTTATGAGACTGCCTAGTATCTTCTTTTATCACATATGAAATGATTAATCTATTCATAATCAAAATCCGTTATAGATCTGAGTACATATATCAAAACAGGAAACGTTGACGAAACGACTATACCATGAGCTCAGTGTTGATCGATACCAAAGTCGATACTATCCAGCGCTATCGACGCCATATTGGCTACTCTCAGCTGCTCTCTTGGTGTCTCTTCTAAAATCGCCGAAATCCGTTTTAAGTGTTTGCGCATCGCCGCATCGCATTTCGCGCAAGCCTTTCTGCCAGCACAAATTGAATTTCAGAGTGCGCATCTGAGAATCATCAGAAACTCAACATACCTGTCAGTTAATCATCATATTACTCGTATATCAGATAGGAGATACTACACTTAAGTTCCGTTTCTGGTTAAAATTAAGTGACCTTCTTAATCCAATGCAAAAATGAAATTCATCCACATTTCAAATTCATCATCTTGCATTACTGTGACTATTTACTTTCAGATTATGTAATTCAATATTAGCTGTTATTTTTACAATAAAAGTTTATTTTTTCTTAAAACTGGGATAAAGGGTAGAATGTTGACAATGATTTAAAATATGTACAGGGAAACGCAAAAGCAAGTGCTGACTGAGGAGGGAATTACAGAGAGTTTTAGAACAGAGCGAGGGGTAAGACAGGGTTGCCCATTAAGCCCAACACTCTTCAATATTTTTACTGAAGACATGGAGGATGAATGGATTAGAAAGAAGGAAGGAGGCACACAGTGATAGGAAACACGAAAGTATATGCACTCAAATTTGCAGATGATTTAAGTTTAGTAACTGACTTCCCAGAAGATTTAAAGGAAATGCTCAAAACTTTAGAAAAATATAGTAATAAAAATATTACATTTTGAACATTATATTACAAATAAAATTTATAACGCTTCGGGATATCGAACCTATGTCTATATACTTAAATCTATCGCCTAGCAGTCGGAAGTGCTAACCACTTCGCTAAACCGACAAGTTGAAACACTGTGAAAAAGTCGTCCTCATAATCTACTATTCAGAAAAGTTAATGTAAATGTAAAATACACGAACTGTTCACAGTAAAAAAAAAGGATCAATTTTGTTGCAGATCAATTTGATCTTATTTTTTGGTTTATTTATCAGACTAAACAAAATGGCCACCAGTTCTTGGCGTCGGTGTCATAACGATATAACCTAAAAATTGTATTTAACTACACGTAAGTGACAACTACACTTCACAGGTGATATTTTCTAATATTAGATTCCATTATTTTTGCAAACATTTCAATTATCCTGCACGATAAGAAACCATAAAAAGCTTGCATATAAGCTAAAGTACTCTAAGAACATCAGTCATCTTGGTTTGACTTTATACATGATCCCGAATCACATCCTTATAATCTCAAATTCGATCATTGACTCCGGCAGATCAAAATGCTCTTGAATTCGGTATCCTTTTTGTTGCATATCCAAATGATATTGATTTGGGTATCATTTTGAACACTGTTTTCTACTGTGTTAACAGAAATGTCAATACAACAATTTTTAAATAAATACTTTAAATCGATTACAATTTTTCTTCGCATAATATTTCGTTTTCTCCGCTGTAGACTACTTTACAAGTTTTTTCAATGACAGAACTTAAAAATTTCGTCATGAGCTTTAACGATTTTTCAACACCAAAATTGTTATCTTTCGTGTAAGATTGGTTTTTCAGGTGCTAAAAGTGACGCTTGGCGCAATAAAGTGCCGATTCTGGGCCAAGCATAGGTGGAGGATCGGAAAATATAAATAGCCAATACAGCCTGCCAGCACTGGCTCAACATTGAACCGATTCAAATGAAACATGGTTTGCTGTGGTAAAAGTGACATTTGGCCCAGTAATGTATCGTCACTGGGCCAGACTTAGCCGATCTTTGGCTGCCAAAATTGGACCAACGCTGGGCCGTGTATTCAGCTGCGGCAATTCGCACTTGGGAGGGTGAAGAATGCAAAATATATGGAAAGTAATTAGAGGTGGTAGATAGGGGCAGTATCCATTTCATCGCGGTGTACCTGCTCGTCTTACCCTCTCCACTCGACTTCTCCTCACGTCCCTGACTTGCGAGATTGCTGTGCCGGGCTTTGCCAGCAGTGAGGCCGCTTTGTCCTAATGAGGCATAAAATGCCATACATAAAAATGTTATAGTTTTGCAATCAGCAAATTAAAAATATTATATTCGGAATTTATGTTTTTTTTGCGATTCTAACGATATGTAACTTGCAATTAAAATATTGAAATTAGACTAAGTTATGGCAGATATTTGTTTGCTTTGACCCTGACTAGATAGAATTATGGAATTCTCCGTAGAATAGTTGAAAATGCATCATTTTATTTAGTAGAAAATTCCTCCATTGACAATTTAATAGAATATAGGGAGTTTTACCCAACTGCATAGAAGAATATATACTTGAAACCAAGTACTTAATTTTTTAAACCAGAAAGACAAATCCTTAACAAAACAGTACACAATATAAATTATTTATTATATACATACAGATTTAGTCATACACAATAATTTTATAATATTAAAAATGGTGGTGGATTATTGGGCAATCGAATAGAACTAGGGGGTGAAAAAAAGGATTTTGAAAAATAAGGGCCACACTAGTGTATTAAACACAAGGGCAGTTAATTAATAGGAAATTAAACTTCACTTTCCAGAGAATAGAATTAAAATGAATGTACTTATTATAGTGGATTATAATATGGAAAATATAAGAGCATTAGTTCCACCGGATGAGTAATTGCCTAAAGAATACCAGGGGCTGCCAACAAAAACTCTCTGGAGTATGCATTTTTAAAATATATTCGTATATTACTCCATATGCACATGTAATTGAAATGTCAGATCCATCAATTGAAAAAAAACTTCAACCATATTCAATTTAATATTTAGACGGCTAATTTCTATCAATTATGTCCAATTTTCCTCCAGTTTCTTCATAGTAGATTTAACTAATCATCTGATTGTCTAACACTTGTGAATTAATTAGTAAATAATATTTAAATAAAATATTTAATTAGTTGTCTATTTCTGAATAGCGTCAATAACGCTGACAATAAAATATTATTATTTAATTGCTTCATCATAAAACCTGAATGCCTGAGGGAGTCGGCATCTTGGAACTAGAAGTATTGCCAGTTTCCATTCTGTGTTATTGAGAGAAACATTCTCAGAGGTCTTTTAATCAATTTAGGAGTTAAAGTTGGCTAAATGTTAAATTTATCCAATAATTATTTTAAGAAATATTTCGCAAGTTATTTGCAAGCCCAAGAGAATAATTTCGATCCCAATTTATCAAAACAATTCATATTCGCTATCCGAGAAATTATTATTATCATGAGATTCATTTTGTCGGAAAAACCGTTCCCACGAGATTTAATTAGTAATTAGTAATATATATTAATTAGATTAAATTATCAAGCGTATGTGCAAAATCGTTAGTGAACTTATTTAAAAACAAATTAATATTTCATTCACCCGTGCAGAAATCTCGGTCTGGCCCCGATCGGGGCCAGACCAGTCCAGGTCGAGTCCCGATCGGGGCCAGACAAGTCCAGGTCAAGTCCCGATCGGGAATCCTGGTCGGGGCCAGGCCGCGCATGAAACACACGCCCAGATCGGGGCCAGGTCGGGACATCCGATTGGGAAACCCGATCGGTGCCCGATCGGTACACGATGAGTCTCATTATAATCCATTCATGAATTTCACAAATGGAGTTTTAATATAAGTAAACACGAAACTATCGAATAGTCCTCTCCTTTCGAAGGCCACCTTAATATTTTGAATTTCCTATTAAGTTATTTTAAGTTAAAATTAAAGTGCTACAGACACGAAAAGAAAAGGTTTCAGAATACAAAATTGTATTATACTTTTGAAAATCGTAAAATTATTGTGGATAGTATCAGTTTTCAGGAAAGGGTTTGTTTTTTATGAAAAAAATGGATGATAACCAGAAATATTTTAAGCAGCAATTTTAATTTCTTGAAAAAATGTTGCCTATAAAACTTTTTAACAAATTAGAAAAAGTTTTTTCGCAAAAAGATTCCCTACAACTTGACATTTTCGAATGCTTCCAAAGAAAATCATCGGGAAATAAGCTGTGATTTACGATCTATTAACATTTTACTGCAAATAAATTCAATTTTCTGTCAATTGCATTACTTCTTGAAAAATCCAAGAAGGTGGTTATAGATAATTTTTTTGCTAAAAAATTGCGCCATCATTTATTAGATCGTTTTATTTTTATAAATCGGTTAAAAAGAAATATAGACCAACAACTTTTAAACAAAAATGAAAATTTTTGAATTAAATATTTCTGGTTGTTTTAAATATTATTTACAGAATATGCATTTAATTAATTTTTATTATTATTAATTCATTTCGACCTAAAGGACATTTTTATAAGTTGAAATTGCATTGTTTATAATAGAAAAGAAAAAAAACTTCGTTTATCATTTTAAACTTCGCGCGAAACCAATTAGATGCCGAATGCGACGCATGCACAGTTGAGTAACTAGTTCTTTCTGGAATGTTATGAAAATTTGTCCTTAAGGGCATGCGACACAGTGGAATTCCTACATTACCAACCTCTTTTTTCTATTGAACAAAATTTTTTTTTGAACCATAGAACTTTTTTTTGTAAATCAAATATCGAACTCAAAATTTCAGGAGAGCATTAGAAGACATTATCCTACGTTTATGTACTGCATTTGAATCGAAATTTGGCAAAAAATTTCAGAAATAATTTTTTTTTTTAATTCCGATTCAAATGCAGTACATAAACGTAGAATAATGTCTTCTTATGCTATCCTCAAATTTTGAGTTCGATATTTCATTTACCAAAAAAGTTCTATGGTTCACAAAAAAATTTTGTTCAATGGAAAAAAGAGGTTGGTAATGTAGGAACCCCACTGTGTCGCATGCCCTTAATGTATTTCTGTATTAAATTGATTATTAATACAGAATCAAAGTATCAATAACATAATCGATTGTATCACATATTTTACTCTTATAATTTAAAAACATTACAATTTTGTGCATACTGCAATTCATTTCTTGTCAATAGATTTGATGATTCTAACTCTACATTAAATCGAAAAACCTTGAGTTCTTTAATAATAATTGAAAACAAAAGAACTTAATCAATTTCAGCATATAATAATATTTGACTCATTTGATGGTAAATATACTAATTTGACGTCAAACAATTTAATTGATTATTAATTTATTTGAGGTTAGGTTTCAATGAGCCCGCAGAGTGTAATTACTTACTCTCATCTTCCTCGCACAGGTTTCGAGGTCTACTGACTGGTGTTTGGTGCCTCTGAACACGTGGCTTACTCGTTTTATGCATTTATAAACATTGCTAGAATATTTTAAACGAGTATTATGTATACAAAATTCACTGCACTACCAGAAAAAAATAAGCAGCACTAGTTCTTCGAGCGCATGGAGATGGCGTTTCAGTAGGAAATCGGTCTAGCCCGACCGGGCCCAGGTATGGGCCACACGGTTCTACCGATTAGGGCCAGATCGGGAAATCCGATCGGGGCCAGATCGGTATTACATTTGAAATCGGGCGATTTCTGCACGGACAGTTATTCAAAGCAAGTTTAATTCAAAAGTAAACTGAAAGCTGAAAAATTATTTTAGGTACATAAAAAAAGGTAGACTATTTCAAAAATAATAAACGTCTGTTAAATTTGTACGACCAAATATCCAGTATTGTTCTACATTTCAGTATAGTTTTTATAAGCAGAAAATTGATTTCAGATTATATTTGGAAAGTATTTAATTGTTTAATTTCTCAATGCAGTTTAAAATTAATTATTTAACTTGGCATTAATTGTAATGATTTGTTCAACTATACAATATTATTATATTAAATACAACATAATAAATTATACCTAATTATTCTAATTCATCATTATTATGTTTTCAAAGATCACGATAAATACATTATATTAATTTGAAACAGATTATTAGCGCTTGTGTGGAAAATTGTCCGGGCAGTCTGGTTACAGGTCTGGCCTGGCCTAGGTCTGGCGCTAGTCAGCGAGCCAATAGAAAAAAAATCTTAAGTTCCATCACCAAATTTTTTTTGACGTACTTTGAAAACGGTACAGGGTGTCTAAAATGATAGAAAATAAGAAATTCAAACTATGAAAACACGACTTTCTTTCTTATCTTCTGGAGAGTCTGGTCTGGCCGAATCCTGCCACTGATCAGCGAGCCAAGAAAAAAAATCTGAAGTTCCATCACCAAGTTTTTTTTATGTATTTTGAAAAAGTTACAGGTTGTCTAAAATAATGGAAAACAATAAATTCAAACTATGAAAACACGACTTTCTTTCTTATCATCTTGACAGGCTTGTCTGGTCCAGGACTGGCGCTGGTCACAGAGCCTATAATGAAATCTTTTAAACTAAAAAAGTTTATAGTGAGTTTTTTATATCCAAGACATTAAAACAATCAAGTTTTCCCAAGTAATTGTAATTCATTTCTTGGCCCTCGGCGTGCATATATCTTGCCAGTTGACGTCACAACTTGAAGTATTTTGACAGTGCTTGGCTACGACCTCTCGGAAACAGTGCTAGTTTTTGCCGATTAAGTGTCAGAAACTGTCAAAAATTTTTCTTATGTGCCTAATAATATATTAATGCAGCCAAAAGTTAGCTGTAAAATTGGAGGCATAAAATGAACCAAATCTTTATTAAGTTATTAAATAAATAGTAAGTACAAAAATACTTTTTATCTATTAAAAAAGAAAAAGTATTAGAACCGATAATTTCATGTATTGATTTTATTGATGGCAGTATAGTTTTGACGCAAAATTTGAATTTTTACTGATTATATCAAACATGTATTTTATATATTTTTCTAGGAAATCATGTTTTTCTTTTTGAGCGTATCCTCTAAACAGGGATTTTAGGATTCTCAACGATAAAACATTAATCGATCAGCCATTCACTACCCGTGTAGAAATTCAAATGGGGAACTAGTCTGGTTCCCGACCATTCGACCCCACTTAAAGTCGGGACCAGGCTCTGGTAACTCAATGCTTTAGAAGCGGTCGCGTATATTCGACTGTGGCGCCATCTAACAAGCCCGCATGTTTTTAAGATAAGATAAAAGATGCTTGAGATTATATCCAGACGATTTCTAGATGATTTAATTTAAAAACTTTTAAATTGAAAAACTAATAGAAGAAACAAATAGAAATACATAACGAATTGGTTAGTTAATTATTTATGTATTTCTGTTTGCTTTTTCTATTGGTTTTTCCATTAGAAAAATTGTTTTGAAGAAATAAGAAGATGATTCATGTATGGTTGAAGGCAGTTTTTATTTGAAACTTGTAATTATTTTCACAAACATTGGATCCTAAATTACTTTTATAAATGTTGTAGACTTAGTTGTTGCATTGTTTAATTGATAAACGCCGAATTCGTTAAATTTATGAAATAAAATATGGAGGTTTTGCTCCAAAAAATATTTAGTATTTTTCTGACAGCACTGGACACCACAAACAAACACAAGACACTCAAATCATTCGACAGCTGTGATTTGGTAAACAGTAAAGGAGTGAGAGAGATAGATGCAAGTATGGCCCCTGAGCGACGTGAAGGGGGGAACGACCGACAGAGCCATCTAACCAGCCCGCAACACAGTATCAGAAATATAAGTGACCGCGGTTTCCTATACTAGTGTCCAGAGCCTGGTCGAGGCTAGTCGGGTCATCTGACTAGCCCCCGACCAGTAGCGTCATGGTAGATTACTCGGGGGCTAGTCAGGTGACCCGACTCATCCTAGTCGGGGCCTGATCTGGCACTAGTAGGGGTCATATGATAATACATCCGTGTGGAATATTAACCAAACTCTCCAAAATTTTGTGGAACATCCCCTGAAAGTTTGTCAAAATACTTATTCTTTACGGAAATCTCCATAAAGTTTTTTGAAATATTTAAAAGTGCCCAAATTTACCCAAGATTTAATAGGGAACATATCCTACGCTTAAAAATACATAAATTTGTGTAACTAAATTCCCCAAAATTTGTGGAATATTCATTTAAAAAAAAAAAATTCAGCTGGAAGGCAACAATGGAAGAGCTTCGCTCTGAAGGAAGCCCCATGTTGGTCACAGTAGTCTCTGCTCCAGGTAATTATCCTTCGTTACGTGTGGGCTGTTGTGTTAAACACTCGACGCGTCATTTCTGTTGCACGAGAGGCGGCACGTCGCGCCCTTGCGGATTTTCTTTAAAGCTACCAGTCCAGAACCGCAAAACTTAAATGAAGGTGGTAACGAAATCTGAACTGTACTGTGCTTGATAGTTTACTACTAGGATACTGCTCTTCACTGATTAATCAAAAACTTTTTCTCTTTCCAATTTCAACTACATGAAGAATTGGAATTTATTTACATATAGCAAACCTTTCAGATCAATTTAAAAATAAGCATCTGTACAAATGTAGAGTCTTATGACTTTCGGCAGACTTTTCACTTACATCTATATGTATTTTTTCCAATATGAATTTTCTTAAAATTCCATACAAAGGTATTTATAAATGTTCCTAGAAATTCGCAATTTTCCAAAAAATACTACAAAAAAATAAGATTACGTCTTTTTGAAGATTTTGATCGTTGTTTTTATAGAAAGTTGATTTTCGTACAAAATTATTAACTTAATAGTTATTTATTAAGTATATTTGAGATGAATTTAACATGATTTTTTTCAACTATACAAAGTCATTATAATAAATATAAAATAATAAATTATAATAATAATTAGATGATTATCTTCAAATGAATAAATTTAACATATATCCAACTTTAACTCCTAGATTGATTAAAAGACCTCGGAGAATTTTTCTCTCAATAACACAGAATGTAAACTGGCAATACTTCTAGTTTCAAGATGCCGACTCCCTCAGGCATTCAGGTTTTATGATGAAGCGATTGATTAATAATATTTTATTGTCAGTGTTATTGACGCTATTTAGATTTAGTGAGGATTTGGTCAGAGGGGTTGATAAATGGTTAAATGAAAACCCGGAAATAGAAATTAGTCAGAAATTAACAAAAGTTCTGAAAATAGAACCGAGCTCAGGTCTCTGCGGAAATGCAAGAGACTTCGAAAAATGTGCAAAAGAAAGTGCAAATAGAAATCGACTGATAGGACTAGAAGAGCACGGCGATAGTGAAGATTAATTAATAATAATAAATCAAAATATAAATTGTGATGCAGAATTAGAATTAAGACTAGAAATTCAAAATAAGCGCGGATGTGCTATATTTTTGCAAAAATTAAAATATTTTGAGTCACATAATTTTTATAAACGGCTTATTATATTAGACTACTGTTTATTTATATTGTATATGTAAAAACGCACCAGGGCATACATGAGAGAATAAAATTTAATTGAATTGAATTGCAGTTTATTTTTTCTTTAGCGTTCAATTAATTTAATTAATTTGATTAATTTAATTAATTATATTAATTGGTTACAATATTTGGTCTTTTATAGTTGAAAATTGTTTTATTTTGTTGAAAAATTCGTCTTGTTTAGTTTGAAAACATTTTTTTAACTGAATGTTTAACTATTTTATGTTTGATTTAAAATTTACATTTTGAAAATTAAACAATTTTGTTGAAAATTCATATACGTATTTAGTGGAAAATGCGTCTTTTTTTAGTGAAACATTAATATTCTTCATTAAACATTTTTTACTTTGGTTGAAAATTCAACTATTTCCTAGAAAATTCATTTTTTGGATAAAAATTATATTTAGTTTCTTTGATAAAAGCTTAACTATTTTATTGGAAATTCTCAAATGTTTGAAAACAATTTCCATAACTAAAAATTAACACGTTCATGGTAAAAACTTAATGTTTTTGCTTGATAGTCTTTTTTTGGTAGAAAATTAATCTTCTTAGTCTATTCAGTTTTTGGTTAAAAAATTATCTTTTTTAGATACAAAGTTAACCAATTAATTGAAAATGAATGTATTTTGTAAAAAGTTAATTTTTTTTGTAGAAAATGAATGCTCATTTTTGAAAATAGATGTTTTCGGTAACAGATTAATCATTTTCGTTAAAAATTTCTTTCTGTGTTTGAAAATTTATTTATTTTGTTGAAAATTTGTCTTTTAGAAAGAAAAAAATCTTCTTTGTTTGAAATTCATCTTTATGGTCTTTTTTGGTAAAGAGTTTATCTTTTTGGTTAGAATTTCAACAAATTTGTTACAAATTCATTTTTTTGTAGACAAAATAAAAAAATTTAGTTCCATTTCATCTTTTTTCTTGAAGATTAAGTAGAAAAATTTGTTTAATCTATATTTTTAAGTTTGAAATTGAACTTTTTCGTTGAAAAATCGTTATTATCGGTTGAAAATTAATTTTTTTTACTAAAGAAATGAACTATTTCACCTTTGATTTAAAATATAAACTTTAACTTATTTTTAGTTGAAAATTTGACTTTCTTGATCGAAAATTAATCTTTTTGGTTAAATATTGATCATTTTAGTAGAAAATTAATTTTCTTGAATGAAAATATAAACCTGTATAAATATTCCATTTTTCGGTTGAAAATTTAACTTTTTTAGTTAAAAATTCACGTATTTTGTTGAAAAATCGTATTTTTTGGCAAAAAAATATTGTTCTTAGTTGAAAACTCACCTATTAAACGTAATTTTAATTAAAGAGAAACCGTGTTAATTTAAAGTTCAATATTTTGCTTGAAAATTTAGCTAAATCTAATTTGTTCAGTATATTTGTTTTGGTTAAAAATATTAATTCTTTTAACCAAAAATTTAACTATTCAATTTTTTGTTTGAAAGTTACCTATTTTAGTTGAAAATTCTTATTTTTTGTTAAAGTAAGTTTTGTTCTGGATATTTTTTCTTATTTCTAAACACCACTAAACACAATTTATCGGTGTTTTGTCATCTAAAACCAAATTAACTTTCCTGCCCCCTCTATAATCGTATATATTTCAATGGATGCATTGAACGAATCAAACTTTGGCGCACTTTATGAGGACTTCTGGTTCCGGACTATTCGCGATGTGCAGTGACAAGCATGTGTGAGCCTGTGTGAACCTGTGTGAGTATACTGCTGGCGCGGCGCTGCTGGCACACGTGCACTCGTGTAGTGGCACAACCGCGTTCGGCAAAATTCGAGATTGTTCGGAGATACTCGGGAACATATCGAAACAGCTCTATACGAAAATTCCAGACCTTGAGTTTAAAATTTCGGTAATGCGTCGCCGGTTCCTGGCACGTTCATAAGGGGCCGTACTTAAATTACGTAACAGGCGGGGCCGGGGGGGGGGGGGCGAGACATTGTGTTACGATTTGTCATGATAGGGGGGTTTGGGTCCTTCACTCTTGTATGTAATTTTTTGATTATAATTCTTACTTTGGTGTTGGAAAGTGAACTGGAATCTTCTTTGGATGAAAATTTTAATTATTTTTTCTGATGATTTTTTTTTTTAATTAGTCTGGTTGAGAAGGAATTTTTCTTTATAAAAGTCAACTTTTTGTTTGAAAATTCAACCAATATGGTCAAAAATCGTACTTTTTTATTGGGAATTCTGCTATTTTTTTCAAAATGTAAATTTCTCGCAAACTATTTACTTCTTGTTTAAATCTAATATTTTGGTGTGGTAAAGAGAAATGAAATATTTTCTAGATGAAAATTGATCTTTTTCTTTCAAAATTGGTCTTTTTCTTAAATTAAAAATCATTCTGTTTTAAGAGAAATTTCATCTTTCTTGGAATAAAATTAAATTATTTGATTAACCATTCATACTTTTTGGTTAGAAATTTTAATGTTTTAAAAAAATTTAACTGTTTAGTAAAAAATTTGCTTTTTGTTTCAAATCTATATTTTGTGGTTGAAAAATGATATTATCTTTTCTGGGTAAAAGTTCAGCTTTGAACATAAATTTTTCGTATTAAATTAAAAATTCATCTGTTTTAGTACAAATTTCATCTTGCTTGGATAAAAGTGCAACTATTTGGTAGAGAACTCAATTATTTTGTTAAAAATTCCATTTTTTGTGTAAACTTATTTTTTGTTTCAAGATTCATATTTTAATCTTGAAAACCCAATTGGATGTTTATAATGAAAATTAAACTAATAAAAAAATTTTTGTATTCAAATTCATATGTTTTAAGATGAATCCAATATTTTTTTGAATAAAAATGCAACTATTTCCTAGAGAATTCCACAATTTTGGTCAAAGATCATCCTTTTTGGTTAAAAATTCGTATTTTTTAAATTAAAAATTCGATTTTTGGTAAGAAACTTATTTCTTGTTTGAAAATTCATATTTTGCTCGTAAAAAGTCAACTGAAATCTTTTTAAATCGAAAATTCAACTATTTTTTGAAAATTTATCTTTTTGATTTGAAAATTCATCCTTTTTAGCAAAAAATTTCATTTTTTTTTTATGAAAATAAGATTTTTTGAAAAGATTTGGTTGAATGACTTTCTCAAGAAATCTTTTTTTTTTAATTTACATTTTTACTTGAAAATTCTTGGAAATTTATCTGTTCAGTGGAAAAACTTTTTTTATCTTTAAAATTAATTTTTCAACTGTAATATTTCCATGTTTTTAAGATTGATCTTTTTGAATTGAAAATTCTCCTTCTTTGATAAAAAGAAATAATTTTCTTGCTTTGAAATTCGTTTTTTGTTAAGTAAAAATGCATCAGTTTTGTGGAAAACTTATGTTTGGCTCAAGTAATTTTTTTTTAATTCAATTTTTGCAGAGAAAATTCGTCTTTTGGCTTCAAAGGTTCAATAATTTAACTAAAAAGATCAATTTTCGAGAAAAGAAAAACGATTTTTTTTTAAACTTAGTTAAATTTTCAACCGAAAAATGATTTTTCGATCAAAAACTTTTGAGAATCAAGATTAATTTTCAACCAAAAGAGACAAATTTACAATAAAATGCATTATTTTTCATCTAAATGGTTGGTTTTTCAACTGAAAAAGGCGAATTTTTAATCAAAAATGAACAAGTAAAATTTTTAGTTACTCAACTTGTAATGAAAAAAAATATATACATTTTAAATCAAAAGCCGTTAAATTGGACCAAAAAGAACGAATATTCAACAACGCAGTAATTTTTAAATAGAAAAGATCAATTTTTAATCAAAAATGAAAATAGATGAATTTTCAAACTAAAAAATCAAATTTTCGAAAAAAAATTGAATTTTTATCCAAGAAAGGTTTTAGTTTACTTATCAAAAATCAAAATATGAATTTTGAATAACATGTTAATTTTCTACGAAATAGTTAAATTAAAAATAAAACCGTTGAATATTGTTTCCTGGCCATGAATAATTAATGACAAGAATCTTAAACTTGTAATATTTTAAAGCTAAAATCTTTTATAAACGGTATGAAACAATTTTAAATTGAAATTAAAAAATTACAAGTCTATTCTTCTTCATATTTTTTGAAAGTTATAAAAATTCCCGGACTTTTGCAAAAAAATGTTCAAGTCCCTGACTTTTCACTGAACAAGAAAATGTCCAGAATTTTTGAAATTCGAAACTTCTAAATTATTAAATTTAAATTATACTTTATAATTTTTTTAACATTCTTAAGTTATTGCACGAATTTTTTAAAAATTGTCACCCGAAATCCAAAATAAAATTTTTATATCTATCTCGGGTATTTTCATTACAATTTCAAATGATTAATTATTATCGTTTATAATTATTTTTGATTCCTCTTTTGTTCGGTAATTTTCAATTTTGAGAAATATACTTTTTTTTCTTTAATTTATCCCCAAATTCCACGAATTTCAATAATAATTAAAATAAATGTTTATTTTATCTTTTTATACTTAACATTAAGACAATTCAGTGGATATTTAGGTCAAATTAATATGTCCCGAAAATTTGAGACGACTAGACATTTCGTTAAATTTAATTAAAATTTTCTACCAAAAAGACGATTTTTCAACAAAATACATTAATTCTTAAACAAATAGTTTAATTTTTAACAAAAAAATATCACTTTGCAAACAAAAATGGAATAGTTAAATTTTCAGTTAAAAACTTAATTTTTAACAAATAAAAAAGAAATTATCCACAAAATAGTTCAAGTTTCAACTGAAATACTTAAATGACATGACGTGACATAACAATTTTTTAATTTCTTTCAAAAATTGAAAATTCAAATTTTGGTCGTACAAAAAATAGTGAAAAATAAAAAATTCCGTGTTGCGGTCAAACTATACAAGATACCAAAAAAGATTTATCAACAAAGGTTGTGCATTAAAAAAAGATCTACAAATTTGTTATGAATCCTTTTATTTATGTACGCAATTTATAGAAATTCAAGAATGAAAGAAATAATGCACATCAATTGTAAAAAGTAATTTCTTTGTTTAAATAAATAAATAAATAAATAAATTTAGAACTATTTTATTTTTTTCAAAGGTGTATTCCTGCTCTACAATTTTTCATTTCTATCGACCTTAAAGATATTATTTCAGGGTTGAAAAAGAGCAAAAACTGATTTATAGCAACTTTAGCGCCCTCTATTTTGTGCATTTTTTGTTGTAGCGCAGGGACTACACAAGATAATTTGTAGATAATAGAATCCTCTGAAATTTTGGTTGTAAAAATACTTTTCTTCGATGTACCGTTCTCACGAAAAATTAAATCCAAATAATTTTCGAGTCCC